>NC_048228.1:36173457-36373429 GCF_002007445.2 Ailuropoda melanoleuca | reverse complement strand
ATACTCAGCGCTGGAGATGTTCATTTGTAGAGATCCAGATGTATCTTCCTGCGTCTCAGGCTGATTCCGTGGATATTCCTGCTGGGTCTGGTACCTATCCAGCTCAACTCAGGGGACCGGCTGAAAAAGGGGTCCCCTACTCCTCCGCCATCTTAACCTCTCTCGATGTTTTACTAATTCTTGAACCGTGTTCTTACTGAAATTTCCGTAAGGATGCTCCAAATAACACATATTTTCATTCCTACATCGGTCTTCTTTTCTCTAGTATCAATTCTGGCTTCTTTAGTGTATGGAACTCTCTTACAGTATTTGCATCATATTATGTTGATCTGTTATGTTCCCCACAATATATGCCAAATATATTTTGATGAATACATGAGGAAATGAGTGGATTGGGAGAAATGGCACAATAACATTGCAAAGGACAGCATACATAGTTTGTTGAATGATGGACTAAATTATGACCCATTTTGTTGTTGAAGAGTACTACTTTATAGGATAGAGGATAGAACTATAGAAAGCTAAGAATGTACTACTATTTTTATTGTTAAATGCAGTGTTTTCATAGTCTATCTCAAATATCATGTAGAAAGATAAACCAAGAAAAGATGATATAATAAATAATCCCTAACTTTTCTACTTTACCTGGTTATAATTATATGATGGAAAATTAAATTTTTAGAAAATGTAAATAAAGAGATCATCATAGGGAAATTAATTTTTAAGAAGGTGACGGTGGATTATCTTTCATCATACACAAAAATCAACTCAAATTTGATTAAAAGCTTGAACATAAGACCTGAAACCATAAAACTCCTAGAAGAAAACACAGGTCGTAAGCTCCTTGACCTGAGTTTTGGTGATGATTTTTTGAGACTGACACCAAAAGTAAAAACAACAAAAGCAATATTAAGCACATGGGCCTACATCAAACTTTAAGCTTCCGCACAGCAAAGGAAACCATCAACAAAATAAAAAGATAACCTACTGATGGGATAAAATATTTGAAAATCATGTATCTGATCATGGGTTAATATCCAAAATATATAAATATCTCATACAACTCCATAGCAAAAAAACCCAAACAATCCAATTAAAAAACGGGCAAAAGAACTGAAGACGTTTTTTTCCAAAGAAGACAAGAGATACATGAAAAGGTGTTCAACATCCTAATCATCAGGGAAATGCCCATCAAAATCACAATGAGATATCATCTGTTAGAATGGCTATTATCGAAAAGATAAGAAACAACTAGCGTTGGTGAGGGTGTGGAGAAAAGGGAACACTTGTGCACTGTTAGTGGGAATGTAAATTGGTACAGTCACTGTGGGAAACAGTATGGAGCTTTCTAAAAAATTAAAAACAGAACTACCATATGTACTATCAATTCTATTTTTGGGTACTTATGTGAAGAAAACAGAAACAATAGAGAAGCAATAGTAGGAAAAGATATTGCACCCCTATGTGCATTGCAGCGTTATTTAAGATAGCCAAGTATGGAAACAACCTGTGTCCACCGATGGAAGAATGGATATAGAAGATGTGGTATTTATATACAGTGAATATTATTCAGCCATAAAAAAGTCTGAGATCTTACCATTTATGACAAAGTAGGTGGACCTTGAGGGCATTATGCTAAATGAAATAAGTCAGAGAAAGGCAAACTCTGTAAGATCTCTCTTATCATGTGGAATCTAAAAAAAACACACACAAACCCTAAGCTCATAGTAAGAGAGAGTAGATTGGTGGTTGTCAGAGGTGAGGGGTGGGGAGTGGGAGAAATTGGTGAAGGGGGTAAAAAAATATAAAAAAGGAAATGTAACATGTAGTGCATTTGTGTTTTTTCCCTTAGTTATCTTTGTTCCATTTGATTGTTGAGTTTAATTAAATGAATGCTAAAATAAACCCCAGGAGTACAAAGTTTTATAGTAAACAATTTAGTTTTGCATATTTTCTTTTCTTAATGAAAGTCAGTGCATATTGTCTTCTCTGAGAGAGAATATTTTAAAGACTTATCAAAAATCAAGGCATTGTGAAAATATTCTCTGTTGTGTGCTTCCTTGGAGATTAGGAGTATTATTTTGTTAAAGTATTTCTTGAATGTTAGTAAAAGATTATTTTTAAAATAGCATTTTGATTGACATTTATTTTTTAAGTTTCTAAACAATTTACTGGTGGCATCATAACAAATTCATCTTCGTTCTTATTGTCTTCTTTCTCTTCTGATATTTCCCTTGATAATCTTGTTTGTTACAGTTTTTAAATTTTTAACAAGGGAAACAAAGGAGCAGAGCATAATTATGATCAATTTATTTCTTGATTTGGACAATTGGTATATTCCCCTTTGTCCTTTTCCCATGATATTAATAAAATATATTTATAATAATTTTCTTTTTATTGAACATCTTACTTTGCATATTATCTATATTTGCTGTCTTACTTGCTAATAAGAGCAACTAAGTAAACTAGGTTAAGTATTTTTTACCATATTTTAGAGATAAAAAACATGAATGTTAGAGATATTATATGAAGTTAAAAAGCACATTTCCTGGATTTTACTGTTCCTTTTTCTATGCTGCTTCTATGATGGTTATAAAATAGTATTTTAATTTATCATCTCCGTAATTAATTTTCCCCTTTGTTATAAAGTGACTTACAAATATCAATGAAGGTTAACAGAGTAAGCAAGCAAAAAAAAAAAAAAAGTTTGGATTCAAAAGTAGAACCTAAACTGAGACCAAAAATGCAAATCATATACTTGCTACTGGTGCGTCATGAATTTAGCCATCAGTTTTCTAACAATCAGATTCAAAAGGGAAATATAATCACTTACACAATTCATGGTGCTCATAAGATTAAAAACAACCAATTCTTTAAGAGATGAAAAATTGTTCTCATTAGTAATATCAGACTAGAAATTTTCCAAGTGGAGTGGCTCTCCTAGACACTGTAATGTAATAAAATTATTCTCAACAACATCCTTCAGGAGATTCCACTATGAATTTCATGGACTGTTTCTTTGATAGTCTCTAATAGCATCAAAGCGAAATATAGTTAAAAAAAACAACTCATGGAGCAGTCAGTAGAGTGAAATAGACACACTTCCTGGTTGGATCAAGGAGTACAGGTATTTTGAGGACTTTGCGTAGTCTTCTTTTTCCTTAGGCAATCTTCCCTTGCAGATAAATTATCAATAAATATAAAGTAACAATGCATTCAAGATTACATTATCTGCCTTAACCTGTAATGAATTTAATATCAGTTAAAATCAGATTCACAGCACTTTTAAAAGGCCACAGATGGGGTGTGATAGGAGTGATACATTCAAGTGAAAGTTGGAGAATCTAGGAAGGGCAATGGCTAAATGTCAGGATGCCTATACTGACTGCATTTTGGGGCAAGCCAAGTAAGATCCAGGTGGAGTAATTTGATATTGTCTAGTTTTCACATGTGCCAGTTTTTTCAGGTTTAAATAAATTTAATATCTTTTAGGAAAGAATTTCAAATTAAAGAAAATATCTTCTAATGATAAAATTTTTTTGTTAAGGGAATGAATATATTATGTATATAGATGAAGTTAAGTTTCTCTGAAAGTCAACTATGTTTTCTACCGAATGTTTTTGAAACTGCTAGTATGAAAGATTAGCACCCTTAAATCCAATTAGTACGATAAAAAGCTCAAAGTTTTAGAAGTAGAAAAGTATTTACTGTTGTTGATCGCATGGTAATAAAATCCACCAATTCAATTGTTAGCATTCTCTAATTATGTAGTGACTAAAATGTAAAAGGACCTACTCACATCTAATATTATTATATTTTTATAATAAAAGTATATCTTCTGTGTTTTACATCAAAGGATCTTGTACCTCTCCTTTTTTTTAGATTCACTGAGCCCTGTGCAAGTTGATACCCCACCTGCACTTTACCTGCAAGCTTCTTTTGTTCTTGGGCTACCGAATCATATTTTCATTTATGACAGTGTTGAGGAGATCATTGGGACACTTTACAAATTTTCTTATGAAGTATGTAAATTGTTCTAAACTGAGTCTAGCTTTGTGGTCAAAAGAATTTTTGACAGAAGATAATAAGCCGTAACTATCAAAAAGTAAACAAGGATCAGGGGCACCTGGGTGGTGCAGTTTGTTAAATGTCTGACTCTGGGTTTTGGCTAAGGTCGTGATCTTATGGTCATGATCTCATGGTCCTGAGATTAAGTCCGGATTAGGGCTCAGCATGGAATCTGCTTGAGATTTCTCCCTCTCCCTCTGCCCTTCCTGCTCGTGTTCTCTCTCTCTCTCTCTCTGTCTCTCTCAAATAAATAACTAAATCTTTAAAAAAAAGTAAATGATGATCAAACCTAGCTGAAAGCCGTGTACATGAAGATGATGTGGAAGATGTGAAGAAGATAAATGTATTTTTACAGTGAATAAGGAAAATGTGCTAAGGCTCATGACAGCTTCTGTGTCTAAAGCAGAGCAGGTGTTCATTCATGAGAAATGCTTGATAAACCTGACCTTGTATGGAGCAGCAGAAACCAGAGAGTGAGTCTCTGAATCACAGTATATGAAGACTTGCTGAAGGTGCAAGGATATTTGGCCTGGAGAGGAGGTTTTTCATTGTTTTCTGTAAATACTGGCAGAGCTCTCATGTAAAAGATGCTGTGACTTTTCTAAGCCATTGCAGAGAACTAGGATTCATGTATGAAGTTGTATTGAGGGAGACATAAACTCACTGTGAGAAATAACTATTTATGATTGGTTCTGGAATGGGCTGCCTCCAGAAGTAGTGAGTTCTCCATCACTGGAGGTGTCTAGTATTAATTTGTTCAGGATATTTTCATAGAGAGGGTATAACATAACAGCCTAGTATATTGGATGCTTTTCATCTCTGAGTTTCCTTTAGACCTTGTGATAGAATTTTTGTTGTCTCTGACATGGTTCGGTACAGTTTTGGACACATAGGAATCACTGTGCCATGTGCAAAGATGTTAAAATTTATAGGGAACTTCACAGAGAAGTTTTTCTGAGTAATGAGGATTTGGGTCTTTCTTCCATGTATTCATATTGAAAGGAACATTAATATTATAACGAATCCTACTTTCTGTGAAAACTATACCACAAAGTTGCAGGCATTGCATTAAAGTTACAGATGCCTTTAAATGAATGATTCTTGGACAACAAACAATGACAATGTCTATAAGTAACCATCAGTATATAAAAATGTTTTTCTTTGGTGGGTGGGCAACAAACTTTTAAATCAATGTGAAAATGCTTAGTGTTGAGCTGACCTAAAATTCAGGGAAGCATATATCAACTTTTCAAAATATTCTCAGTATACTGTAGATGTTCTAACAAAAAAATTATTTCTTATAACATTCCCTCTTTCAAGGTGAACTTCTAACATACTGATATTACAGTGCTATAGAATTCAGTGCAAGCATTCTGGCTATCTAATTTTACTTCATTTATGAAACACCACAGTCATACAGCCTTCCTCGGTTTGTGTGTGTGTGTGTTTGTGTGTGTGTGTGTTTATTTTTACATTTGTTCAACTGAAATTAATACTGTTTACTATTTCTAGCTGTGAAATGCACAAATAGTCTTGAACACTTGTAATCCAGTGGAAGATTAATAAGAACAGCATACTTCATCATAATTATGTAATCCCTCTACAGGTTTCTCTCTCTATGTGTGTGTGTGTATACATACACATGTTCATATGCTTATATATATATACATGAAATAGACATCCATATATACCTACATAAATTTTTATTCAAGACAAAAGGAAAGCATTTCCTAAATGCCTGATAGTTTTTGATAATTTCTTTAGGAACAACTTATTGATTATATAAAAATAGTGTATGTTGGTCCAATAAATAGAAAATTGATTTAAAACTATGCATGTAATGTTTATTACATGAAATAACAAGTCTTAAAATTTTTATGCACTAAATATAGTAGTATAAAATACATTAACAAGTTTCGTTTAGCTAGAACTTTTGCTGTAGCAATTATTAATCAATGCATCACTAAATGTATGAATTCTTGCAAAGTGATTAAATATCAAAGGAAATATTCTAGTTTGATTTATGTATTTGTCTGTAATTGACATAAATGTTTATATTAAAATCATGTGGACCTTTTACTATTTAAAAATAAGTTTTACACAAAGACATGAGAGGCTTTAAATTCTAAATGTGTAAAAATATTGGTGCAGTGATATTTTACAACATCGACTAGTTGCTAACACTTTGTTTCCAGAAATGCTTAAAATATCATTAATATATGTTTGGTTTGGAATGGAAATATCTTTATATTTCTGATATTTGATTATTTGTATTTGTTTTTCTGCTTAACCCCAAACATTTCACTAAATAAATATGTAAAATGTGTTAAGATATCAAAACAAACTTAATAACTTGTTTTTCTTCCTTTCTGCATATTGCATCTACATGTAAACCTGTGGAAATTGAGGCTCCATTAAACTGAATTGCTTGGGCTCAAGGCAAACTACCACCTTTAGAAATATACATAAAAACCCCAAAATTGCTTAGATGTTTTATTGCTTGTTGAAATGTCTTATACTTCAATATTAATCAGTGCCTTGGAGTCTTTCTTTGATTTCTCCTTACTAGTATCAGTTTCTCTTGAACCAAGTTAACATGGTTTTTTTGAAATTCATTTTCTGACTTGAGTTTTAGAAACATTTAATAATTGCCTGAGTTATTATAGGCCAGTCATAACTTTTCATCTTTGGTATTGTAATTATATGTATATATGTCAGAAATAACACAAAAATTCTTGCTGATAAATTTCATGATGATACCAATTTTTTTTTTAAGTTTAAAATTAGGAGGCAATGTATAAAAATTGCCCAAACCAAATTAACCAGTAGGCTTATGTGTTTCTGTACTCTAAAATCTGGGCCAACTATTTTATACACTTGTGACTTAAACTTAGTTAGAAAAAAAGAAGAGTGGCTGAGGGAATGGGATGATATATTCATCATAAAAATATTCAGGCTGCCAGGAAGCTTAGAGCCTAAATCCAAACGTAGGGATTGATTGTCACCTTATTGCATGCATTTTTGTACTCCCCATACTCCCTGGCATTTATCTTAATACCTTACACTGATTTTTTTGGCATTGTCTTTGTTTTTATTTCATAATATATATTTGATAAGCCATGAAAAATCAGTTGTGCCTTGTACTCATAGGGTTCAAATGTTTAATAATTTTGAAAATAAAATAATCTATTAATGGTATGGCAGTTTACCTTTCTCTGTGCTTTTATTTTTTCTCTACCTGCATCTTAGCTGCACCCACATTCATGCTGATTGTCCGAGCTCTTCATTGGTTACTGTGACACCTATTTAATCAGTGTCTTCTGTTCATCGAAAATTCCCAGTGGTGCTTTTTAATACTTAAATGTTTTTGAATTTTCTTCATTGCTCTGATATAACCTTCAAGAAGAAGATCCTTACGTACACATAGTCTGATCTTTTAACAATGTCTCCTGTGTAGTTATTCATGAAGTGTCTCATGAAATTACACTGAAATGTAATATAATGGTTTTCTATCTTACTGCCAATATTTGTGAGAGCCTCTTGGCACATTCTGCCTCCTCTCAAGTATTGATGCCATGTGTATTATGAAGATTAATGAAAAAAAAAAGAGACATTCGGTTTTTCTTTTTAAACATCTTTACAAAAGATTCTACAACAACATAGTACGTGCAGAATGCTAAAATATATCCTAAAAATTTGGCACAGATGCACAGTTGATTTATTTGCATGATTGTTACATTTTTGGTATCACTTTTGCTCTTTAAACGAATAAATATTCTCTCATAAAAAGTTTTTGAAAATGACTAATTTTTCAGACAAATCTGTAAGAAATTATTAGAAGAAATAATAAACAGGATATGGCTTGGCTTAACAAAATGTAAGTTATATCAGATTATGCCTTGTTTATGTGTTTGTTTGTTTATGATAGGATTATGGTTATTAGGCAAATGTGGCCATCATCATGTATCTGGACTTCAGCAAGACATAATTGCTGAAAAATACTTAATATTTATGTAAGGCTTATTATGTGCCTGATACTCTCCTAAGTGTTTCATATTTAACTCATTTGATCTTATCTTGTCAATAGTTCTATGGAGAAGGTGTTACTATTTTTTTTCTTTATAAAAACTCAGGCTAGCATGAGTAATTTGGGTAATTTGAATCCCAAGCTGTCTGGCCCTAGAATCCAGGTTTTTACCTGCAATGTTATATACCAATCAATTGAAAGTGATGGAATATCATAGAAATCTTTGCTTTTATATCATATCAACATATACAGGCATACCTCAGGGACATGCAGATTTGGTTTCAGACCACCAGAATAGAGTAAGTCAAATGAATTTTTTGGTTTTCCAGTGCATGTAAAAGTTTTATTTATACTGTTGTCTATTAAGTGTGCAGTAGCATTATGTCTAAAAAAAACCCAGTGTACATACCTTAATTAAAAAACACTAATGAGAAAAAATGCCGACCACCATCTGAGCTTTCAGTGAGCTGTAATCTTTTTGCTGGTAGAGGGTCTTGCCTTGATGCTGATGGCTGCTGACCAGGATGGTGGTTACTGAAGGCTAGAGTGACTGTGGCAGTTTCTTAAAATAGAACCGCAATGCCTGGGTGGCTCAGTCAGTTAAGCGTCTGCCTTTGGCTCAGGTCATATCCCAGGGTCCTTGGATCGAGTCCCACATCGGACTCTGTGCTTGGTGCAGAACCTGCTTCTCTCTCTTCTTCTGCTGCTCCCCCTGCTTGTGCTCTCTCTCTCTGTCAAATAAATTTTTTAAAAAATTAAAAAAAAATAGGACCACAATGAAGTTTCCCTCATAGATTGACTCTTTCTTTCATGAATGATTTCTCTATTAGCAGGCAATGCAGTTTTAAAACATTGTACCCACAGAACTTCTTTCAAAATTGGACTCAGTACTCTCAAACACTGTTGCTACTTTGTCAAGTAAGTTCGTGTATATATTCTAAATCTTTGGTGTCATTTCAACAGTCTTCACAGCATCTTCACCAGGAGTAGATTCCGTCTTAAGAGACCACTTTTTTTGCTCATCCATAAGAAGCACCTCCTTGTCTGTTAAGGTTTTATCATGAGATTGCGGCGATCCAGTCACATCTTCATGGTTCTCTTCGGATTCTAGTTGCCTTGCTATCTGCTACATCTGCACTTACTTCCTCCACTGAAGTCTTGAACCTCTCAGAGTCATTCATGAGAGTTGGCACCAAGTTCTTCCAAACTCCTGTTAGTACTGATATTTTGACCTCTTCCAATGAATCATGAATGCCCTGAATAGCATCTAGAATGGTAAATCTTTTTCGAAAGTTTTCAATTGACTTTGCCCAGTTCCATGAGAGGAATCACTATGACAGCTGTAGCCTTACAAAATGTGTTTCTTAAATAATAAGATTTGAAAGTTGAAATTACTCTTTGATCCATAGACTAAAGAATAGATGTTGTGTTAGCAGGCATGAAAACAACATCAATCTCATTGTACATCTCCTTTAGAGCTCTTGGGAGACCAGGTGAATTGTCAGTAATCAGTCAAGTTTTGAAAGGAATCTTTTCTCTGAGCAGTAGGTCTTAGCAGTGGGCTTAAAATATTCAGTAGACCATGTCGTAAACAGATGTGCTACTATCCAGACCTTCTTGTTTCATTTATACAGTATAGGCAGAGTAGGCTTAGCATAATTCTTGAGGATCCTAGGATTTTTGAAATGGTTAGAGTGCTGGCTTACTTAAAGTCACCAGCTGCATTAGCCCCTAACAAGAGAGTCAGCCTGTCCTTTGAAGCTTTAAAGTAAGGCATTGACTTCTGCCTAGCTCTTAAAGTCCTAGATTACATCTTCTTCTAGTAGAAGGCTTCTTCATCTTCATTGAAAATCTGTTGTCACCTTCATTAATTATCTTAGCTAGATCTACTGGATAACATGATGAAGCTTCCATACCAACACTTTGTGCTTCACTTTGCACTTTGATGTTATGATGACAGCTTTTTTCCTTAAATCTCATGAATCAAGCTCTGCTAGCTTCAAACGTTTCTTCTGCAGCTTCCTTACCTCTCTCAGGCTTCATAGAATTGAAAAGAATTAGGTCCTTGCTCTGGATTAGGCTTTGGCTTAAGAGAATGTTATGGCTGGTTTGGTTATCTATCCAAAGATTCAAATTTTCGCCATATCACCAATAAGACTATTTTGCTTTCTTACCATTTATGTGTTCACTGGAGTAGCACTTTTAATTTCCTTCAGGGACTTTCCCTTTGCATTCACAACTTGACTGTTTCATGCAAAAGGCTTGCAACCTGCTTTCCTCACTAAGCTTAATCATTTCTAGCTTTTGATTTGAAGTGATAGATGTGTGATTCTTCCTTTCTTTTGAACACATAGAGAGCATTCTAGGGTTATTAACCATCCTAATTTCAATATTGGATTTGTCTCAGGCAATAGGGAGGTCCAAGTAGGAGGGGAACAGCTGAATGATAGAACATGCAGAACACACATTATCAGTTAGGTTCACATGCTTATATGGGCACTATTCATTCAAAACAATTACAGTAGTGACTTCAAAGATCACTGATTACAAATTACCATAAAATATAATGATAATGAAAGAGTTTGAAATATTGTGGGAATTACTGAAATGTGACACAGAGACACGAAGTGGGCAATGCTGTTGGAAAAATGACATTGATAGAGTAGCTTCACATAGGGTTAACACAGACTTTCAATTTGTTTAAAAAAAACCAGTATCTATGAAGTGTAAAAAAAGTGTAAAAAAAGTGCAAAGCTCAATAAAACCAGCTATGCCTGGAAAAGTGAAGGGAGACTCCTGTTAGAAGCTTTAGAGTTCTTGCCTGAATCTTATGTTCAAATTTTTTTAAACGTTTTTTTACTTTAAATTCAATTAATCAGCATATAACGTATTACTGGTTTCAGAGGTACAGGCCTGTGATTCATCAGTCTTATATAATACCCAGTGCTTATTACATCATATGCCCTCCTTAATGACCATCACCCAGTTCAAAAATTTTATCAGCTGTGCAGATACTGAGGCAAGCTGTATCAAACTTGCCACTCAAGCTGAGAGAGATAAAAAGGTGATATTCTAAGTGACACATTTGAGATACAAAAGGAGCAATGGGAGAAATTCTACTACAAATAAGCGGGGGTAGAGTAAATACAAGGTGCTGTGCTTGACGCCAATAAACCATGAAACAAGTACAGTATAAAGAAGAGCTGACTCAGGAACAAGCCAAGTGAAAAAGTCTCAGGGATTTTAGTAGAGCCTAGCCCCACTGTGGTGTGGTTCTCATAAATGTAAACCTGATTTTAGATGGTCGTTAATATGTTGTACCTGATTTAATACAATAGGCTTGCTTTGGTTAGGGACTAATTCTGAATTCTTTTTCCAATTAATATTTTCAGCTCTGGTAATCATTTTCCATGCTATACTGCCATAGGTATACATTTTTATTTTTTTCTAATCCATTTTGCTTTTAAAATTCAGTTAAAACTCTGATCTCAAATTTCATCTAACTTGTATATTCTCCCCTCTCCCCTGTGTGACCTTAAACTGAGGCAATGATAGCTGGGAGAGAAGAGGAAGTGGATCATGGGCTGATTCCAAGATCAATGTTCTCCTCTTCCTTTTTAAGGTATAAATGCTTCAATATGTCAGGTCAGAGAAGAGAGGGCAAAAAGTGCTAACTGTATGTTTATTCAACAGTTGCTGCTCTTCTTTCTTTACTTCGCTAACTTCTGTGTGCTCTCTCATGGGCCTCATATCTGAAACCTTTGGAAAAGCCCACTGTAGAATTCCCTGATATGGGAGATCCAGCCTGAATATAAGGTAACCTTCATTAGAGCAAATTCTTAGCTGTATACCCAATAGCACCTTGTTTGGGGGAATCTTTTCACTTAGCATTTAGTGTCTGTAGCCCAGCTACATTTTATGTATTCACCTGACTCATGGGAAACTTACCTATAACCGTTAAATCTTTAGGCTGTTCCTACTTCAACACCTTGCCTGGGGTGATGGACCACTTACGTAAAATGCAGAGAATAGAAATCTCTGCATGAATGATTAGAACAGAGATTCTCAAGTTTTGCCTGTTACCTTTAAATTAATGCAGACCATATATTTGCTCCTGTACTGTTTTTGGATTCTATTCAGCAGATCTGGTATAAAGCCTGAGAATATTGTACCATTTGTTTATTTTTTTAAAACATTTTAGGTAGCCAGTAAGGTTGGGAAACACTGAATAAGATTACCATACTTAAACTTTAAAATTATGCTTATTAGTTACTTTCTTTAAATAAGACGCTGTAATAATTGATATGTTCAGTACTTAAAAGCAATAATAAATAAAAAAAGTTTAGACAGTAATGCATTGAGATTGTAAAACAATAACTTTACATAAAAATATATTCCAGTTTATATATATGATAATAAGTTACCTCAAAACCTCAAAAATAGATTTGCTTTGTTGACGTGGTTTCCTTCTGCTAGTGAAGGAAACTAGTCCAATAAAGTAAAGGGTTAAGACCCCTTAGAGGGAAAAAGAAAATAATATTATCTTTAGAAATGTCTATGAAAATACCTCCCAAGGCAAACTGTTGGCAGACCAGCTAATGGCAGACTGTGTACATCTGTGTGAGTGAAAATCAGCTCAAGGGTGTCAAGTGCTCTTTTGAGTCTCAGTAGAGTCCCTTTATATTTATTTTCCAAACCAAGTAGTAGTTGCCATTTTTACCAGCCCACACAGTCCTATTATTTTCCCATCTTTGCTTTATAAATAGCTGGCTCTCACAGCACTTAATTTCATGTTGGAAAATAATCAAATAATATTGCATTTCTCACATTTGAGACCTCATGGCCAAGTAAACTTACGTGGAATGACCAATGTACAGATGTGTTTGGATAAGGCTTCTCTGAGGAATAGCAATATTGATTTTAATTTTCAGTAAAATAATTGGCTTTAAAGGAGGTTTGCTTTATTATATCCCAACCAAATTATAAACAGACTAGTTAGAGAAATGATACATTACTAATTAATCCAGTATGAAGTCTAGCATCTAAAAAAAATTTACATGAACGGAAGAGAAATTTAAAAATGAGAAATTCCTAAAATAAATACAATTATTTAAATAAAATGGAAGTTGTAGTAAAAATTGTGTGAGATAATTTGAATGAAAACCAGTATAAATGCATTTCAATATTTTATTAAAACACTTGAATTAATACCAAGAAGATTTTCAAAATTAAAATGATAGGTATCACTTTTAGTCTCATTATTCAACCTCATCCACTGCCAACAATGGAGCCTCAGCTTCCATTTCTTTATTCTATGATATTTATTTGTAAAGATTATTTCAGTCATACTGGTCATGTGATATATAATCTCCCTGCATCAATTGACATTTTTATTATAAACATTTTCCACACTATTACCTAATACTCATAAATATAATTGTAATTATTGTGTAGTATTTTATTGAATAATATGATTTTTCTTACAATTATACATTATATATAGTTTGCTTTCAGGTTTTATTATTATATGTAGAACAATTTAAGACATCTATGACCTAAAATAATATTTTGGACTATTTCCTTATGATAGATAACCAGAAGTGGGATTATTATGATTGTAGAGGCTAGACAATTTTAAGTTTTTTGTTTCATAATACAAAATTACATAACTCACAGTGCTATTAGAAAGATAGGCGAACATTCAATTCACAAACTTATTAGTCTTTTTTGCTCATTTTTTATAATGTCGTGAAAAATTACCTTTCATTGTTTCTCATATTTATGTAGAGTACAAATTACTGGGTTAGTGGGGATTAGTGGAGTTAAAAGAAAGTTTTTCCATATTTGGGAAATCCATGTATATTTCTTTTGCATAAAATTTCTTTGGATGTACTTTTCCTTTTTTAGGAAATTTAGTATTTTTCTGATCATTATATAGGCCCTTTATAAAATAGTAAGCTTACCTGTCATAACTGCAAAAATACTATTTCTGTTTAGTTTTATTTTTACTGATGTATTGTATTCAAGATTTTATTTGTAATATGATCTATCTTTTCTTGCTGGTGTGTATAATTTAAGCCAAATTTGTTTATATTTCAGAACAGTCAGAAATCCATAGATGTTTCATTAACTTTTTCTTACCATTACATTTCATAAGTCACAGTTTTATAGTACAACAGGTTAGTGGGAATTTAGGCAGTGAGAAAAGCCACTTTCTTATGGGAAAGTATCTTCATCAAAGCCTCTGGATCAAAGCTGACTTTGAGTCTCAGAGAAAGCAATTAGATTAAAAGAAAATTAGGATCTTGGCTAACAGTAAGAGCATGTAAAACATAATTCATCTTGATTGAGAGTTTTTAATCTTCCATCATTGGGTATCAAATATGTCACATATGAAAAATAATTTCAGCTTTGTTTTCAACTTTGCTAAGTTTGGTCACTGTTCCTTAGAAGCAAAAGTTAAGTTCCTCTCATACTGGAAGATAAAGTAGTTTAAGAGTCATTAAACACACACACACACACACACACACACACAAGACTTCATCAATGATAATGTCGTATTCAAATAATGTCTTATTCTTTGATCTTCTGAGGTGCTATCTTGGTGCCTCACATGTAATAGGTGCAGAATCTATAATTGTAGAATAAATGGATGGATTTCCCGCAACAGAATGTAAGAAGTCATTAAGTATATCCTCATAATATCTGTAGGTCTGTCAAAAGGCTTGCTTAGGAGTTGAAAAAGAAGTAAGAAAGAAAATGATACGACCTCAAAAGAACAGATGAACACAACTCAATAAGCAGTGAAAATCAATGAAGGCAAAAATGGTCCATTTTCACCTCGCTCCTTTTCAGGGACAGACCAGTTTTCCTTCATTGATTTTCAGTGCTCATTGAGTTGTGTTCCGTTGCTCTTTGGTTGTAGTATATTCTCTATCTTTTCAGCTTCACTTTCGTTTTTCTTTAAACTGTTGGTGCTCAGAAGTAGGTTTTGATGGCAGAGTTTTAGCTCAATGAAACCATTTTTGCTTATTTGATCTTTTTTGCTCTAGGTAGTACCTTTACTTTTTAATACTATCTTTTTTTTTTAAAGATTTTATTTATTTATTTGACAGAGATAGAGACAGCCAGCGAGAGAGGGAACACAAGCAGGAGGAGTGGGAGAGGAAGAAGCAGGCTCATAATGGAGGAGCCTGATGTGGGGCTCGATCCCATAATGCCGGGATCACGCCCTGAGCCAAAGGCAGATGCTTAACCGCTGTGCCACCCAGGCGCCCCTACTTTTTAATACTGTCCTAATGGTACTTTTCTGAACAATCTTCCAGAAACATTTTTTATTTTGATCTGTCAATCATATTTTTATGTGTGAAAAATATTTCTGTAAAATTGAAAGTGAGAAAATAAAATATTTATGTAAAAATTTAAATTGATTAGTGTGACCATTCAAATGAGGTATCTGATCTGTTTATGTTCAGTCCACACATAAATATCTAACAAAGATATATTCAGCACCCATACATCTAATTTTGTGATTGCCAGGTAATATAATTTATATATGTTCAGGTGAAGGTATTCTGGAGTTAAAAGTCCTGGCTTAGAGTTAGAGAGATGGGGTTGATTTGGGGAGAGTGACCTCACTTTGTAGCTGACAGTGAAAGAAGGAACAGTGGTCCAGATCATAGTACCTATGGGGAATTAGACAATAAGTATTTGAGTCAGACTGATGGATTCTGGGTGTGTCATGAAAAATAGGTTTTTCTAAGTATTGATATTTATTACACCATCAAATTTGTCTAGATTCACCCTGGATTTAGGAAGGATTCATCTAGAGGTTTGAAGATAGGGAAAAGCTGAGGCCAATATTTTGAAAGATAAAACTGAGTGAGATAAATGATTTGGCCACCAGGCATTTACAACTTTTTAGAGTCTATAAATCATTTACAGTGTGCAGGCACACACATGCAACAGAGCTGCAGTAAGGTGCAGTAACTTCTCAATTTTTTTATGGATATGTATAGGGTAGAAATAATAAATTACGTCAAAATAAAGCATTTGATAAATATGTTTTTAAAAGTGAGGCAAATACTGTTAGCGTTATAAAGAAGGAAAATCCATTTCAGTAAATATATGGATGAATGCTTCATACAGAAGTTCAGCTTTGATCCGAGGCTTAAATGATGACTCTTACTGAGAATTTGGAACATCCCAGACTGAGAAAAGACTGAGAGTTAATTCATGGAAACTCAGGTATAGAAGAGTATAGTCAAAGAATAATTCTACTTGGCCCAAATGTAAGAATAGTCTAAGTATTTATTTTAAAGTGAACCTGGAAAATTAGGCTTCAGAAGGTCTAGAAGATGAGTTGGAAGTATTTGGACTTTATTATAACCAGAGATGAAGCACCGATGCAAAGCCAGAATTAGGCTACCTTGTATTCTGTTTTCTTAGTTAAAAACACATGTTGTTCTATAGATGTGAGGCTTTTGCTAGTCATGATTGAATTTCTCTATATTCATTCTTTCATTCATTCATTCACTCATTCATTTATTCATCATACATTATTCATTCTTAACTCTCATAACTCTCAACACAGCAGTACAAAGACAGATATAATTTTCTTTCATGGACTTTATAATAGTACAAACCTACTTTTATATTCTTGGCTACCAAACATAGATACCCTAGAAGTGAAAGTTTTAATAGAAATAATAATGCTTACGCTGTATAATTGTCTTTTGTAGCACATCTGAAAATTCTCTCTGTTACTAGTACCAACATTGCCTTACTATCATGCTTTGGTTAGCAAATTAACATATTGTTAATCTACATATTGTAATCCAAGCTTTAATGAAGTGTTTTGTGTCAATTTAAGCAAAAAAAAAAAATGAGAATAGTACACATAACCAGAATGTGTAAGAAAAACTTATGTATATGGAAGTACTTATTCCTATCATATTTTGTCACTTGTCCCCTACTCATTCATATGATTGCATACACACACACACACACACACACACACACACACGCATATACACATATACATACCTGTTCATTTATTTATCTCTGTTTCTATCTACCTATGAATATGTGGTATATGTGATTATGTATATGCGTATGTACATTAGATCTTGTCCTCTGAAAAACAAATGCCCTTTCAGAATTAGTTATGCAGAGATATATTAGGCAAATGTCTGTCTATGAGGAAAGAAGGGGAAGAGTCCAAAGAAGGCAGGGAGAGTCACAAACAATAATGCAGATCTGATCCCTGGGCAGAAATACGGGAAGGGAGGAAAGAAAGAAAGTAAAGGGTTGGATTGGCAGAATTTTAGATATAGCAGAGGTCTTAGAAAATTTGGGGAGGTGAATGGGAAAGATGCATTTTCATGGACACCATAAAATACATACATGCAAATATATATATATGTATGTATATACACAGACACACACACACAAACGTATTTATTTCCCCCAATGAATTATTAATGAAATGTTAAAATATCTTCATTTATATATGTTCAGGTGAAGGTATTCTGGAGTTGTAAGTCCTGGCATCACATTATCAGAATCATAGACATCACATTATTAAAATTCTCAATTTTTAGGAATTTTTTCACTTATGTATTAAAATTCCCAAGTATTATTATCTCCTGTATCAGAAGATAAAAGACACAAGTAATTTGCCCGTTGGGTGTATTGTTGGAGATCGTTACCTAGTTGTTTTGAATGATTTTTAGTATCCAGAAAAGAAAAGCTACGGGTTATCTTTGAATTTTCTCTCAGAGGTTTGTCTTCTTTTACAAGTAGAAAATATTTAAGCTATGTATGGGATTCTTTTTTTAATACTCCATAACTTTGGAAAGCTAAATTATACTACTCTTGCAAAAATCAAAACTACTGTTTCTTGTTTAGTGAAATTAAAATAATGATTATGGGCAAAGACAATATTACAAAACTGAATATAATTGCAAATATATGTGCACTAAACCACAGGATGAACACTTTGGCCACAGCCAAAACATAATTAGATTTCTCAGAAATACCTTCTAGTGTTTAAGAGAAATAGCACTCTATCACAGTGCTACAAAAGTGTATAAATGGTGTGACTTTTTTTTGAGAAATATGAATGATAACAAATTACATGCTGTTTGTTCCGTTAGTATTAATGAAACTTGAATGCCTTTAGACAAATCATAAAAAATGTTTTTTCATACCTTAAACAATGACAGAATAATAACATTTGTATCTTTTTCCTCTTGGTGGTCACTTGATTTCCTAATTCTGTTATTCATGTGGTACAGAGAGAGGAATATGAAGAAGAGCACCTGGGTTGGTGAAAGTGGGTATTAAGCACAATACTAAATTTGGCCAATACCTCATAGGTCTCTTGATATAAAATTTTTCAAACTTTAAGAACCTAACTATTGATTCTTCAAATACATACAGTTTTATTGGTAAAATGAAACATAAGCATAACTAAAAATCCATTATGTTTATCTCTGAAAAATGTTATGAGAATCTTATGTACACACGGATGCTGTAGTTTCATATACCATGGGGAACATTCATATTAAATCTGCACTTCTACAATGTCTCTGAATTACTCTTCAATTATTCACATTTTTTTCTGTTACCCAAAAGCTCACAAGAAGCAGAACTATAGTATTAAAAAATAAATCCTTTCTAAAATATTGACTTCTAAATGTCATCTAATATATATGTTTCCTGTATGGTGGAGATTCTGTTGTGCTTCTAGCCATCAATATTTTATAACTTCATGATCGAGGAATGAAAATAAGTGCTACTTTTTATAGTACTATGTTAAATCTCATTTAATTAAAACAATTTTAAGGGAAATTATTTCTCAATTATAGTCAGTGGAACTAGAAAAAGCCTAATAGAGCTCATCACTTTGAGGGGCACTGGAATTTATGTGTAAGAAAAAATAATACTTCTAATTTTTTAGTAATTTGGAGTAATATTTTAATGCATTTATCCAATATTCACTGACTTTTAGAGGCAAAATACTTCTTGCCTAATAAGTGCTAGGTGACAAATAGAAACATTTCCCTGCTTTTGCAAAAGTTGTATTCCAGCATTCTTATATTCATCAAAAAACTTATTTTCTAATACTCTTATATCTCTCAAACAGTCCACTCTGGAATTGATTATTTGATTGCAACTGAAAAGAATGTAGGGAGGAAAAGTACAAGGTGTCAGGAGAGCCTATAATCTGGGTACTACGCCTAGAGTTGGGTCTGGGGAGTTGTCTTGAAGGAGTGATGTAGAGGAGAAGTCTGGAGAATGAGGCGACAGCATCAACGAATACAGTGGGGGAAGTGTGTTCCACTCAGAAGGAATAGAATATGAGAACATCCTGAAATGGGGAGGAACACATGCTTCAGGAAATAAGAGACCACTGTGACTGGGGCTCTAAAAGCAAGCACTAATGACTTGGGAAGTGAGACTGTAGAAAAGGGTAGAAGGTCTCTAAATGTGTCCTCTTCTAGCCCATAAGAGGAAATTTAAGGTGAATTTTGTTGTATGTGGGAGCTTATTAAACTTTAGGTCCCTGTTTGATACCAGAGTGTAATAGTAAATTATATGATCTCAGTATGCATGTGATATTCTTGATTAAATCACAGAGATTTTTCTTTTTAGGAAAAGACAAACTGTTGCCACATTATACATTTTAAAAAATTTCTTAATGAACAGTTTTATAAAGATCATATCATTTGTATAGATCACTTATTTGGAAGTAAGTTAACATCAGTTGGTGGGTGATAAATCAGAAATTTAGAACTTTCTCTCATCTTTCCAAGTTCCTAAAGTATATTACAATGAAAAGTTTTCTTTGTAAAGTGCTAAAGGTGTTTCTCAGTGGAAGCAATACAATGAACTTTTGGCAGCTCTCCTAGAAAAAAATCCATCTAGCATTTTTGGAAATGAGTAGGGAAAAATAAACAATCTAAAATAAACTCACTTTAGAGACTTATATGAAATATTATACAGTGGGTACTGGGAATTACATTTTTTCCATAATATCTTTAGGAAAGGTATTATGGCTCTATAAGAATGGGAAATCACACTCCCATGAGATATTTGGCATTAACATCCAATTCTACAAGGAAAAATCTTAAATAGTCTTACATATCAGTTTGGATTTATTTTATTTATTTATTTCTTAAAATTTTAACTCCAATGTAGTTAACATACATGTTATATTAGTTTCAGGTATACAATATAGTGATTCAATAATTCCGTGTATCTCCCAGTGCTCATCAGGCTAAGTGTACTCTCAATCCCCTTCACCTATTTCACCCAACCCCCTGCCCACTCTGTAACCATCAGTTTGTTCTCTATAGTTAAGAGTCTGTTTCTTGGTTTGTCTCTACTCGCCTCCCCCACCTTTGCTTTTTTTTTTTTTTTTAAGATTTTATTTATTTGACAGAGATAGAGACAGCCAGCGAGAGAGGGAACACAAGCAGGGGGAGTGGGAGAGGAAGAAGCAGGTTCATAGCAGAGGAGCCTGATGTGGGGCTCGATCCCCCAACGCCGGGATCACGCCCTGAGCCGAAGGCAGACGCTTAACCGCTGTTCCACCCAGGCGCCCCTGTTTTGTTTTTTTAAATTCCACGTATAAGTGAAATCATATGGCATTTGTCTTTCTTTGACTGGCTTATTTTACTTAGTATTATGGTCTGTAAATCTATCCATTTTACTGCAAATGGCGATTTCATTCTTTTTTTCATTTTTTAAAAAAGATTTTTATTAGAGAGAGAGAGAGAGAGATCGATTTATCTTGAGCAGGGGAAAGGGTAGAGGGAGAAGCAGACTCTCAAGGAGCCTGATGCAGGGCTTGATCCCAGGACCCTGGGATCATGACCTGAGCTGAAGGCAGACACTTAACCGACTGAGCCACCCAGGCTCACCCTTTCTCATTCTTTTTTATGGCTGAATAATATTGACGGACATTTGAGTTGCTTCCATATCTTGACTATTGTAAATAATGCTGCAGTAAGCGTATGGTGCACATATCCCTTTGAATTCATGTTTTCCTATATTTTGGGTAAATACCCAGTAGTGCATTTATTAAATCATGGAGTAGTTCTATTTTTAATTTTTTGAGGAGCCTCCATACTGTCTTCCACAGTGACTGCACCAGTTTGCATTCCCACTAACAGTGTATGGTGGTTCCTCTTTCTTCACATCACTAACTTTTGTTGTTTCTTATGTGTTTTAGAAGTAATCTATTTTAGAAGTAATATCTTGTGAGAGACTAGTAGAGTTTAATCATTAAGAGGTCTTCTTTCCACTAAATTCAAACGTGCAATATTGGTGTCTACTGAATGCATTAGATAGTGTAGAGGTTGCAATTTGGAGAAAAAAGAGAACTCAAAGTCATTTGCATTAATGAATAAGAAAAGGTATATGAGGTGTGGCTCTAAAAGAAAGGATCAGGGGCACCTGGGTGGCTCAGTCAGTTAAGGGTCCAACTTGATTTTGGCTCAGGTCATGATCTCAGGGGGATTGAGCACCATATGGGGCTCTGCTCTTAGCGGGCAGTCTGCTTGAGGATTCTCTCTCTTCCTCTCCCCTGCATAATTAAATAAATCTTAAAAAAAATAAAACAAAGGATCAAATATGTGTATCACTTCTGGGATCTATGTCATGTATTAACAATTATACTTTATGTGTGGGTTAACAAGCAATATGTAAATTACAGCAATATGTAAAGTACTATACATTAATAGGAAATACAAGTTTATTTCTCACTACCTCTTTGCTGGCTTCTTATGATAACCCCCTAACTAGTCATCCTGTTTTCTATATTTTCTCCCTCTTATCTAAATTAGACAAATTGTTGTTTTAAATCACAGGTATGTTAGGCAAGATTTGGGCCTAAATCCTTCAATAATTTTCTTCTCCTTTATATATTAGGCATTAATACATCTTCCTGTCTTTAACCTGTCTTTCTAGTGTTATTTTCCCCACCTCCTGCAACCAGACTGTATTCTGTATATATTCTGTGTTTAACCTTCAGGTTTGTTCACATGGTTCCCCCTGTTTTTATTTTCTCTTCCTCCTGTTTATTACCTCAATTTCTGACTATTCTTTAAAACCAAGTTCAAATGACTTGAACTCCATGAGCTCTTCCCTAACCCTGTCTTTTTTCTTCATCAAAGAATTCTCTATGATATATTAACTATTCTTTTTTATAGCACTTGTCACTTTTCCATTGCATTATTTATGTCTATCTACTAGATTATAAGGAAGGTGGGGATTATATCTCAGTTTTTTTAGCTCAGTGCCTTGCATAGTAAATATACCTAGAATGAATAAATAAATATGTAAAGGGAAAATACATTACTTTCATATGCATCAAGAGAATGCAGGCTTCATCCACATACACAAATCAAGTTGAGTATTTGAAGAAGAACTTGAAGAAAAACTGTCTTATTACAGAGAAAGTATAATTTAGTATTCATTTACTTATTCATTCATTTAAATTTTTTCCCACAATAATATATTGAGCATCAGTTTTGGGCTAGGAGTATTATACAGGTAGTTTCTAAATTCAGATTGATGTGAATCTTTACCTGAGTTTCTCAAGAAATGTGACATTTTCTTCTGAGAGAAGGTATAAGAATATATATTAAGGAGAGAATGTAAAAGAAAGTATATCCAAAATTTAATTGGGATGAGCCTGTGTTAATTGGTATGTAGGATTTTGTCTTAAACTTTTGCCCCTCTACCTTAAAGAAATTTATCTACTACAAATTTTTATTGCTTTGAAATAAAAATAATATTTCTGCCTTTGTAACATTGTTTTTGCAAATAATTTCAACATCTAGAATAAATGAGGCTATTTCTCACTATGAGGTGATAACATTAAGGGAAATGATGAAATCAGGCATGAACAATGTGGTTAGAAATAGCTGGAAGTACTTTCCTTTCAACCTAATTGGTATATTTCTACTATGACAAAAAGTTCTCCTGGCTAAAATTGATCATATCTTCATTTTAGCATGAGAGTGAAATGTTTGTATCTTTAAATTTTTGTTCATTTTATTCCCAAAATAAACTCTTAGGGAAGTAAAATTTTCCAAAACTATTAGTCCTTATGATATGCGTAGTGATGGCAGATGAACCAGTGAATCAGATGACTCAAGTGCTACTCCTGGGTCAGTCCCTGAATTAAATCTGTGACCTTGGTCAATTCATCTAAATACATTCTACCTCAAAAACCTTATCTGCAAAATTTGGGACTTAGTCTTTAATGGTAATTTTTAAACATCTCTGGGGAGTCACAGTGGTTCACAGAGTCTCTTTAGGAACTGCCTGGAAAGAAGGAGAGGCCTAGTGTGCAAAGTACCACTGTTTTTAGTATTTTTGTCTTCTGTTTTGTTATGTATTAAAATCCCCATTACAGTAGATTCCCTAGATTGAATGATTTCTATGTTTCGTACATCAATAATTTTAATTGATTTTTACTTCTCTATGGAGCGTGGATAGTTTCAGGTAAATGTAATTATCATTTAATTCATTTTATTCACTTATGAGACCTGTATTGAGAAGTTTTCTATGTGTCTGGGTCTGTACCTCGTGTTTTGGAAATTCAGAGGCCACAGAGTTCAAAATCCATTGGATAAGATAGAAATATAAATATCTAAGAAAAAAATTGCATGTGATAAGTGTTATGCCAGAAATGTGAATAAAGTGCCTTTGAAGGATATTGGCAGAAACTATATGATTCCTTTGCTTTATGCGCTTGTCAGTTAAAGAGCTATAATAGCAGACTAATGCTGTTGTTTTAATTCCAGTGATTTCAGCTTCTGTTTTGGAACCGAAGCACTTTTTATTTCAGGACCATTAATTTTAAAGCAGTTGCTTTATTTGAAGAAAGAAATATTATATTTGAAAACAATTTTTATTATTTAAATAATTTATTCACACATTATTATATTACAATATGCCAATTTTTGACCTTTATAAAGAAAGAATTAAAGCATAAATTAAAGTCTCTAGGTTGTAAGAAGTGTAGAGGTCCTTATGACACAGGTATAAACATGGAAAGTTTTATAATTGTTACAAATAATTTAGTATACGTGTATGTCAAAGTCTAAGTGAAATATGCATTGTGACATGAGCACTCTTAAATGTATTGTGTATTAGCATAACTTAATACAGTGCCAAACGTTAGTGTTTAAACCATCCCTAAACACTGCTTAAAATGAACTTTTCAACCACAAAGTAAGAAGTACCACTGCATGAAAAAAAGATATATAAAAGTCTTATTATTTTGCTTTCTAGAATTCTAGGTTTTGGTTGATTACCCATGTTAATAATTATATTGTCTTTTCTCCTTTCTATTCTTTTTTCTTTGAACATTAAGCTTTGTCCTCCCCAAAATTTGAATATATACACCTTGCCTACCCCAGATTTTTTCTGTATTAACTGAAATATATATTCATTTGTGATGGTTAATTTTATGTGTAAGTGTAGATAGGTCATGATACTCAGATATTATGTCAAACATTAATATAGATGTTTCTGTGAAAGCAGTTTTTAGATGAAGTTAACATTTAAATCAGTAAACTTTGAATAATGCAAATTATCCTTTATATTGTGGGTGGGCCCCATCCAATCAGTTGAAAGGCTTCATAGTTAAAAAAGGATCTTCAATGAAGTAGAGGGAGTTCTGCCAGTATATCACCTTTGGACTCAGATCGCAACTCTCCCATTGGTTTTCATCTTTCTGGCTTACGGAGTGTATTTTGGACTTGCTAAGCTTCTATAAATGAGTGAGCCAATTCTTTAAAGTCAGTCTAATTAGTCAGTCTCTCTCTCCCTCCATACCCTATATATGTGTGTGTGTGTGTGTATGTATTACTTACTGTATGTATATATCTCCTGTTGGTTCCGTTTCTCTGAGGAGGAGCCCTGAATGCTTTAAGGCCTATATGGTACTCACCATGTTATAGTAGTTTGAACAAGAAATTTGGCCTAAGGCACAAAATAACTCCATTTATATCAATGTGATATAGTGATGTAGATATTGAAAAGGCAAATATGGTCTGGTCAAGGTAATAAAATGAACAGGTATTCTTCCAGAGGCAAGAAGCAGTGGTATGAATATGTAGCCAGTTAAGTACTCAGTTTTATTTAGAGGGATATTAGAGAACCCAGTAAGTAGTGCTGTAGTTCTCAAGCAAAACTCTCCAGCCTTTCCTTACTTCCCTCTTCCTGAATATCATGGAGACAGGCCTGGATATTGTACAAAAATTCCTGACCCGTATGGTGGGTGACAAAATTTGAAAACTACTAACACATCCATCTGGAATGGAGAAAAATTAACTTCCGTAATATATAACACAATTGTTATTTATGACCATTATTAAGTTCTTAAGTTTAGTTTCAAATCATTTTACAAGTATTGTGGCTGTTTTTCCTTTCTTTTGTCTTGTTTTGACTTTTAGTGGAAATATAATCATCACAGGCTTTTTTGAAAGCCTAGAATAAGTAGGGCTTATTTGAAATTCTGAACTCTATGAATCTGAAATATATTTCCTGAATTTTTTCTAGATTTAGTAAAATTATACAATAACCTCATTATTTTGTTCTTTTTTAAAAAATATGATATTGAAAAAAGGAGAGAGAATAATCTAAGAAAAAAAGTGCATATTAGGCAGCCAGGTTTTTTTTCTGTTATCAACACTTTAATATATTGGATTTCCTTAAAAAAGAACATTACATAAAGAAACTTTTGAAGCTCAATATTCATACCTCCCTGATCAATTTAACTTTTTTCCTCATACCTATTTTACCACATATGTATTTAGCACAAATATTTATTACTTTACATTTAAAAATTTTATATGTGTGATATAGACTACACAATATTTATATAACTTACTTTTTTCAGTTAATATTTTTTGATATTTGCCATCATTGTGTACATAAGTTTGGTTTATAAACTTTCATTGAAATAGAACATTTACTTTTTTGATTTACAATGATAGAAGTATTTTACTATCTTGTGGATATATGTTTTATTCATTTGTAATTTGTTCTAATACAATTTACACAGTTTTGCTAAATATTCTTTGTATCTTTGTGAAAATAATATTTTAGTAAGTCTTCTTTACATATCTCATTCCATAGTGAGATTTTAAAATACCCATCAATTTTCAAGCTTGTGAAAAATGTTTGAGTCCTTTTAAATATTTTCTCAATATTTTAGTAAATTATATATTGCAAGTCTTGAAACCTAAACTAGTTTTCCCAGAAGATTACATGCATTTACACATATAAGCATGTAAACCTACTTTTTTCTACCTTGTAGATACAGAGGTAAAAGCAGAATTTGAACATGTGGAACTTCCTACAGATCTCAGCCAAGGAGTATACTATGTCAGGTGTCCATCACATTAGTTTACATGTTTTGTAACATGTAGTAAAGCAGGTATTTTAAAGTAAAACGTTTTATTAGGTATATTTGTCATCTTTTCTAGACAAAAGCTCCAAGAAATGTAAAATGAGGAGTGATCCCATATGTCCTCTGTATGTCTTTTTCCTAAGAAGTCAAATACTCTTCCAGTATGATGACCCTATTGCTACTTCCTATAAAATTATAGATTCCAAATGCATATTAGTCATAACATAGATGTTCTTTCTTAAAAAAAAAGCCATAAAACCTAAGCTTACACCTCTATTTCCTTCCTTATCTCTGACACACACTTTCTATAGGAAGCTTTTGAAGTTATTTTTGTTTTTCATATTGATAAATTTAAAATTTAAATTCAATGATATCAAACTCCAACTAAGTCTTAGTCTCTTTTCTATGTGCTTTACATATGGTGTCTGATTATATCTACTGTTTAATCCTGAGGAAAATTTGAATAATTATGTGTGGTGGCTTTTTTTAAAATTTAAATTCAGTTAGCCAACATATAGTACATCATTAGTTTCTGATGTAGTGTTCAATGATTCATTAGTTTCATGTAACACCCAGTGCTCATCACATCATGTGCCCTCCTTAATGCCCATCACCCAGTTACCCCATCCCCCCCACCCACCTCCATTTCCACAACCCTCAGTTTGTTCCCTGGAGTCAAGAGTCTCTCATGGTTTGTCTCTCTCTCTCTCTGATTTCTTCTCAGTTTTCCCTCCCTTCCCCTATGATCCACTGCATTATTTCTTATATTCCACTTAGGAGTGAAACCACTTGATAATTGTTTTTCTCTGATCAGCTTATTTCACTTAGCATAATCCCCTCCAGTTCCATCCATGTCTATGTAAATGATAGGTATTCATCCTTTCCTATGGCTGAGTAATATTCCATTGTATACAGGAACCGTATCTTCTTTATCCATTCATCTGTTGAAGGACATCTCAGTTCCTTCCACAGTTTGGCTATTGTGGACATTGCTGCTATGAACATTGGGGTGCATGTGCGCCTTCTTTTCATTACATCTGTATCTTTGGGGTAAATACCCAGTAGTGCAATTGCTGGGTCATAGCATAGCTCAATTTGTAATACCTTGAGGAACCTCCCTACTGTTTTCCAGAGTGGCTGTACCAGTTTGTATTCCCACCAACAGTGTAAGAGGGTTCCCCTTTCTCCACATCCTTGCCAGCATTTGTTGTTCCCTGTCTTGTTAATTTTAGTCATTATAACTGGTGTGAAATGGTATCTCACTGTGGTTTTGATTTGTATTTCCCAGATGACAAGTGATGTGGAGCGTTTTTTCATATGTCTGTTAGCTATTTGTATGTCTTCTTTGGAGAAGTGTCTGTTCCTGTCTTCTACCCATTTCTTGACTGGATTATTTGTTTTTTGGGTGTTGAGTTTGATAAGTTTTTATAGATTGTGGATACTAGCCCTTTATCTGATATGTCATTTGCAAATATCTTCTCCCATTCCATAGGTTTGTTTTATTTTCTTTAGAATGTTGTTTAAATTTTGTTTATGGTCACCAGTATAGATTGAGTAGTTAATTTTCATTTCATATTTTTAATACATTAGAGCAGATTTGACACAGTGATTATTTTCCAAAGGGAGCACACTCTTTTGCTAGATTAGCAGGGATTTTGTAGCTATTATTCCCAAGGAAAGTGTTCATCAGCTTAACATTGTGTAATTCACCTCTTTGTGTGTTTTTTTTTTAACCGTACCACTGAGATTTCATGTTGCATCTTCTGTAGCTGAAATTTTTGTATATTGTGGTAATGTCTGTACAGATAAAATGCCTTACTATTTGGGACATTGCAAAATATAGAAACGTTTTATGTATTCAAGTAATAATAAGCATTGCTCCAGAACATAGTACTTCACTTTATGAACACATAATTCCTTTAGGGCTCCTGGCCAGGGGTTTGAAAACACAAAGTAAACAAATTTTTGTTTTCCCTCTGTGAAGGTCAATAAATAGCAATATATAATTACAATTCATAATACATCACTAGAAGTGTATTATGGTTGATGTCAAACACTGCAGTTATCTACCTATCACAATCTGGCAAGGAGAAAGTTTTACCTTTAATTGTACTACTATACTCAAGCAGGATTCTTGACCATTCCTAACACAGAGTTTGCTATTCAGGATAGATATATGGGAGAAAGTCAAGTTTGTTTCAGTCTGTCATTGTTTAAAAATATGATAAATTAGAAAGGGTCTTCGTGTGGCTGTTGATTTTTTTCTAACAACCCTTAGCTGGAAGCAAGTATATATTTTGGCTTAAGAATAAAGTTAAGGTTTTCAATTTGTGCTGAAGGTCACCATTTAACACCAAAATATTTTTGTTGTAATTTTCTGAAAGCTCAAGAAAGAGAATTGGTTAAGGATAGGGAAATGGCTTGTAACTTAGGGAGATGATATTTATAGTTTTTAATTTAAGGTCTTCCCTGACCAAGATATATTCCTAAAATAGTTATTTTCTTATATTTTGAGTTAAATAATTAAATTATCTTGCTTAAAAAAAAGGTAAAATATGTGAATACTTCCTCAAAGAACAGTCTTAAGTACTCTCAATGTATCACTGAGGGTTTTACAGACCAAAGATGAAGCCAGTGAGATTTGTTGTGTAGATACACATGGGTACACAAGTGTATTGTGATGTCTGACAAAATTCTCATTTATGTTAAGGCCCATAAAATCAGAAGAAATAGATGCATCATTTTTGTAAGGGACACAATTTTCTCCGGTTCAAATTTGGACAGATTTCAATTTCAATTTTTATGTAAACCCATGTTTATATAAGAGATAGAAGTAAATTTATAGCATTATAAAATAAATCATAGAATATATTGTTTATAAAAATAGCTCTCTGTACTATTTCTATTAATTTTTCAAGGCTTTTATTAAGTGATTCTTGATTGCATATGCCTTTATTGTGAAAGTCAAACAATGATTCTAAAATGTAGTAACTAATTAATGTAAAGTTCTCATTTAAAACTGATAGTGTTTCATTTCTTAATTCTGTTTCAGAATTCAAGGTCAGAAACTGTTGTCAATCTAGATGTTATAAATTATTCTCACAAACTGAGGTTTTTACCCTCATCCTCTTAGAATTTTCTTTCAGGATTCTTGCGTTATTGATGTATACTAAAATACACACACAGATCCATCTCATTGAGTTTAAGTACACAGAATAAATTTTACCATCACAGAGTTTTGTCTGAAACTTTTGAACCCCAGCATTTATGAGAATAATTTAACTTAATTAGGTCTTGATTTTTCTTCTTCTTTTTTTTTTTTAAAGATTTTATTTATTTATTCATTTGACAGAGAGAGACAGCCAGCGAGAGAGGGAACACAAGGGGGGAGTGGGAGAGGAAGAGGCAGGCTCATAGCGAGAGAGCCTGAATGTGGGGCTCGATCCCATAACGCCGGGATCACGCCCTGAGCCAAAGGCAGGCGCTTAACCACTGTGCCACCCAGGCGCCCCTTGATTTTTCTTCTTCTTATACCTGTTCTCACACAGCTTCTTTTTGTTTAAAGAATTTTATATTAAAAAGTCAGGAATACTAGGACTTAAGCCTCCTATTGCTAATTTTAAGAGAAATCTAACTCTTTTCTTGTCTACCTTTCTTCCATGTGAGAAGTGGGATACTAGATGTTAGATTCATTGAGGTCTGACAATTCTACTCATCCTAGTCTCCATCTTAAGAGTCTTACCTTACCGCCTCTATTTGTTTATTTTTCTTTCTTTTCCTCTTTTTTTTTTTTAAAGCCAATTGCTACTTTCTTCAGTTTCTCTTCCATTTAAAGGCTGCTTCCCTTGCCACCCCCCATTTATATGATAAGTTACCTTTCAGTGACCATTCCCCATTCCCATTCTCGAACATTCATAAAATATCCTTTCCTAAATTGTGGAACGTATGATCTTCCTCTCATTTCCATCATTCCTTCCTGATGAAGAAATTAAGAATTAGGGCTGTTGTAGCAAGAGCCAAAGGAATGGGAAAGAGTGGACATAGCAGAGCTGTGGTTGAAACTGCTTTAATTATGCCCTTTCTGTTAGCCAACAACTTACTTTCTCTATATTCTAAGAGGATTTTTTACTACACTCTCTTCCTTATCCTAATCCAAGTTCAAACAGAGGCTTCAGATCATCTCAGTTCAATTAAGAGAAAGAAAGACTGTTCTCTTTAATGTTAGACATAAAGCTGTAGCCCTTCATACCAGAAAGGTTTTAGTAGGTATATTAACTTGTTCTATGTACTTTAGCACAGACTAGAAAAAATTAAGATGATATATTTAACTATTTTCTTCTGATGACAGAGCAACATAATGCCTACTAACACTGTCACCATGTATGAATTTTAAGAGTGTGAGAACATCTCAAAAAAAGGCAATGTGTAAATCCAGTATATCATATTCAGTTCAACTACCATTTGATAGTTTGCGTCAGGCTCTGAGGAATCAAAAATGAAAAAGACAAGTTCATTGATCTCAAGGAGCTTACAGTCTTGTAGAGGAGCTAGAAATGTAAATACATAAACAGTAAAAAAGATTGATTTATTTAAAATAGGAGCATATATAAAATAGAGCAGTTGTACAGAAAAGTGCCTAAATCTCATAGAAAGCTAAGGCAAGTGCTTCAAAAAAGTAAACTCTCCTGGGCAGAATTTTGAAGGACGAGTAGGAATATTTGTCAAAAGAGTGGAGAGGGAGGTGAAGGAAATTTTAGGCAGGGAGAACACATACAAATTCAAGAAGACATTACTTAATTAATAACAATATTCTAATTAACGTGTGTTTTTTGAGATGCCAAACAAGAAAATGCCATACTACTGGCATAAGGTATTATTTTACCAGACTGCTTGATTTGTTTGCTCATTAGTATTATGTAACTTATTTTGAAAATTATTTACACAGACTTATAATTTATCAGGAGCAAATAAAAAACTCCTAGGGATGTGAAGGATGGGGCACTTTTCTTTTCAGTTTCATCAAAATCTTCATTGAGGAAGAGCTTACATTCCTCTAATTGGATCTTTCCTTTTAAAAGTATCTAATTAAGTATTTATTTGCAGTTCATAAATCATCATAATCTTGTTTGTTTGGAAATCTTATTTGACATGTCCTTCTGTTTAGTCATGGTATTAAATTAGGTGCCAATAGAATAAATAATGAGATTGTGAGATGTTAATACCAAGGTCAGTTCAGTTTTCTACCCATTTCCACTAATGTGAAAAGCATCTAACACATTTGCATAAATCTTGACTTATAAATGGGGTAATAAACAACCAAAATTGCAAATTTTACTAATTTACCTCTCTTATGCAGCAGACAATATAGACAAAAGAAAGATCCTGTATAGGCAGAGGTTGACACCCTCACAAAATCCTTTTGTATTATTTTTATCATTTAGATTTTTCATTGCTTTTCAGAATTTTTGCACAGATTTACATTTTTCTTTTCAAAAAAATGAGTCTTGCCCTTTTTTCTTTAATTATTTTTCAGATTCTTGCTGCTTTTAATTTTTTTCTATATTTTACTCATTCTTCCAACTCCCTTTTTTACGTTAATCTTATTTTTCTGTTAAACCAATTAGACTGTTTAGCTATTAAAATTTATTCTACATTCTCTAAGTTGTTAATATCTATGAAACTAGGTTTAAATTGGCCCCCAATTTTTTTCATCTTGTATAATTGATATTTTAGAAGTCCTTTAAGAGCTCAGTATGTCTTGGAAATGGGTGGTATAAAATAATCATATTAAAGCTGCGTGAATGATGAGAAATGTAAACTTAATGTGAGTATATGAAAATTTGACCCAAAGAAGAACTAGATTATCAATAATATACGTATATCATAGAGATGGTAATGAACCCAGACTATATCAGGTTTATCTAAACTAAAAAAGACAAGTTAATTCATCCAACCAATATAAACTGAATACAGTTATATACTACAAGCCTTGTTACCATGTTCTGTAGATACAAACAAAAATATTGTTATTTAACATTTATTGAGAGCTTATTATATAGTAATTATCATTTAAAGGCTTTCAAGGTTGGGTAATACAAGTTTTCAATAATCACTCTGAATAGGTGCTATAATTTGCTCAAGTTTTGATGTCAGAACATTAAAATTTTGAGAAATGAAATGGCTTTACCAAAGTTACTCAGCTAGTAGAACGTGGGAGAATTGGGACTGGATGGATCCTCGTTCTATCAAAGCCCATGTCCACTACCTAATGTACCTTAGAAGCTCTACTTACCCAAAATGTTTGGTTACATATTAACCAATCAGGAGAATTCCTAATCAAAGAGACTTATTCCTTTGAAAATATTTTCTTTAGTTTCCAGTTATTTTGCATTCTACTTTAAAAAACAGTTATATGAGAATGAAAGGCTTGTTTTTTGTTATAGCATCCACTTCCGGTATTGGAGCAAACCGATGAGAAGGGGGTTAGACAAATTGATACTGGGTCAGGAGAAGAGTTACAGAAAGAAGGCACAAGCAAACAATAAAACCAAACAAAGGAAATGAAAATCAAAACCACAACAAAAATGCAAAATCTTAGAGAATAACCCCAAATCCATCAGCTTTGAGGTCCCCGTAGTTTTAATTTTTTTGAAGGCATGATTAAAAACAAGAGTTAATGAGAGATGTTTGGACGTAATAAAGCAAACGTAAGCAGGCTTAGTCACAGAGAAGAGTTCATTGCTTTCTGAATTATTTTCCCAATAAGAAGGGCTAAAATTACTTTAATAAAATTAAAATTTGAAAATACTATTATATTAATAAATTAAGGAGACACTGGTTTCCTTATAGTGCAGGAGATAACATTATATATACACAAAGTATTTACCTCATAATATATTCCAAACCTACTGAAAGCAGAGATAATGTCATAGATATATTAAAATTTTGCTTAGAAGGCTTTTATAAAAAGAGATACCAAATATTTTAAACCAAATAAGAGAATAGAAAGATCCATTTTCATTGGTATTTCTAAAGGCACTAGTATCCTATGGTATAATTGGATGTGGACCTTGAGTTTAGGAGACAATTTTCCCTGAATACTTAATTTCTCTTCTTTATCAGCTAAAAAATGAACACTTCCAAATAAAACTTCCAAAAAGATAGGGAGAGTGAGGCAAGTGCTTTTCACTTTAACTTTAACCTCCAGTAGAAAAATAACTCCTCAAATGTGGCCCGAGAGGAATTCAATATTTTGACTTAAAAAATAATACCAATTTGATTTGTAAAAAAATACCAATAATTAAGCTTTAAGATAATGCAACCTTTATTCATTTCTGAAAAAGAGAGATACAGAGTTATTTCAGTATTGTCAAAGGAAGCCCTCATCCCTCTTTAATAGGGACTATTCTTTAAGCAGTCTAAGTATAAAGAATTGCCTGGAATTCCCAGAGGTTTGCCACAGCCTAACCAAGGAATAAAGTCTTATCCAAAACTGAAATGTATTAGAAAGAGAAAAAAGGATTTACAAAGAATTTTGTTGGAGATTCTTTAATTCCTTCAGTTGCCCCGTCCTAAAAACTAAAACTCCAGAATGTTCCATAAATCCAGACAAGGCTGAAGACCAATGATCTTGTACAGCCCTTTTACTTTACAGGTGAGTAAACTGAAGGCTTGAGTGGTTCAGCGATTTAACCATAGTCAGTGAGCCAGTCATTACAAAACCAGAACTAGAACACAGATCGCCTATTTTTTTTTCCTGCTATGCTTTCTTTCATGCCATGCTGCGTAATATGAATATAGTTGTAACATTTGTGTGTTTTGTTTTTTTTTTTTTTACCTCTTACTGGTAAGATTTTGGCAATAGTCATAAATGACCAACAGAATGAATCAAAATAATTTGCATATGCATTTTAATAACTTTATCATGGTATACATGACATGCAGTAAACTATACATATTTAAATTGTAAAATTTGTGCATTTGATGTGTATATGAACCATAATAACCATCAAGATAATGATTATCTCCCCCCACATCAATTCTCATTTGCTTTTTTTTGTTCCTCCCTCCCACATTTCCTGTTTGCAAACTCCAGCCCCAGGCAAATGTTGATTATCTTGTCACTATATTAGTTTGCATTCTCTAGACTTCTATATATGGAATCATACACTATAGGCACCATTTTGGTCTTGCTTCTTTAATTCACCTGTAATATTATGGCATCCATATTTCAGTGTTTATCAGTAGTTAATTGATTTTTTTTATTGCTGAGTAGTATTCCATCATATGAATATACATTTATTTTTTAACCTATTCGTATGTTCTTGGGCATTTGGGCTGTTTCTAGTTTTTAACTATTAGAAATAAAGCTGCTATGAACATTATTATTCCAGTCTTTGGATATATGCTTTTATAAATTTTGGATAAAGACAGAAGTAGAACAGCTGGTTCATATATAATAAATGTATGTTTAACTTTTAAGAAACTGCCAGTTTGTTTTCCAAAACAGTTATACCATTTTACTTGCTCACTGGTAGTATATGAGTTGCAGGTGTTCTATTTCTTCAGCAACACTTGGTGTGGTCATTAAAAAAAATATATTTTAGACATTGAAACATGTGTATGGTAATGTCTCATTGTGGTTTTAATTAGCATTTCTCTAAAGACTAATGATGTTGATCAATTTGTCTGTTTGATCTGTTCAACTTTGTATCCTGAAACCTTGCCAACACTTTTTAGTTCTGGTGGCTTTTATGTAGATTCTGTTGGATTTCCTTCATAGATGATAATCATATCATCTACTGGTAAATAAAATTTTATTTCTTCAATTTTAGATGACATTTTTTCTGGTTTTTTGGATCAGCTAATATCTCTAGGACAATGTTGAGTGGAAGTGATGAGAGTAAAAATTCCTGACATGTTCCTGATCTTAACAGTCTTCAGCACTAAGTATAATGTTAGCTGTAGATTTTTCATACATGGCGTTTTCAGGTTCAGGTATTTTCTTTTTATTTCTAGGTTCCTCAGAATTTTAACCTGGAATTGGTCTGTCATGGTAAATGTTCTGTTTTAACTTGACAGGCAGGTGTATTGTGCTGTTGTTAGTTGATGTGCTCTATAATTATCAATAGTGTCAGTATGGATGATAGTGATGTTCAAGTCTTTTACATCTTTATTGAATTCCTGTATATATGTTCGATCAATTATTGTGAGAGAGGTTTTTAAATTTCTTTCTATAATTGTAGAATTGTCTTTTTCTCTTTGAAGTCCAGTCTGTTTTTGTTGTGTGTGTTTTTGCAGATCTGTCATTAAACATTAGAATTGTTTCATTCTCTTGCATTGCTGTCTTTATCACTGTGAGATGACCTTCTCTATATCTGGTAATAATAATTTGTTTAGGAAAGGTAATAATCTTTGTTCAGAACTTTACTTTGCCTGATATTAATATAGTTAATCTGGTTTTGTTTTGATTAGTGAAGCACAGTATCTTGTTTTCCATTCTTTTATTATAACATATTTGTATTTTTATGTTTAAAGTATAAGTCTTATAGGCAGCATATAGTTGGATGTTGCTTTTTAAAAATCTTAATCCAGCGATGCCTGGGTAGCTCAGTCGGTAAAGCATCTGCCTTCAGCTTAGGTCATGATCCCAGGGTCCTAGGATCAAGTCCTGCATCAGGCTCCTTGCTCAGCGGGGAGACTGCTTCTCCCTCTGCCCTTTAGTTCCCCCTGCTTGTGCTCTCTCTCTCTTTCTCTGACAAATAAATAAATAAAATCTTTTAAAAAAAATTAAAAAATTCTTAATCCAATCTAAATGTTTCTTTCTTTTAATTTCCTTAAGATCATTTGTATTTAAAGTGGTTTTGATATGGTTGAATTTAAATCTGTCCTGCTATTTCTTTTCTCTTTGTCCTATGTGCTTTGTTCTCTTGTTCTGCTTCCTTTCGGATTAATTGAGCATTTGTTTTGATTTTTTGTTGCCCTTTGGTCGACTTATTTATCAATTTTGTTGTATTATTTTAGAGGTTGCTTTGGGATTTATAGTATTCATATTTAACTTATCAGAGTCTACCTTCAAGTGACATTACACCACTTTAAAATAGTATAGAAATCTGAAATCATTATTCCCCCATTTTTCCTTTCATGGCCAGTGTGTTACTTTTGCCATGTATTTTTCTTCTGGTTATGTTATAACCCCACACTACATCATTATTTTTCTCTTTAAATAGTCAATCATGTTTTAACGACCTTCGATTTGAAAAATCTATTTATGCACATATTTTTCATTCCTAAGGCTCTTCATTCACTTGCACCAGTCCATACTTACATTTAGATTATTCTTTTTATACCTGAAGGTCTGCCTAGTAATTAATTTTTAAATCTTTTGTATGTAATGTCTTGATTTTACTTTTGATTTTGAATGTTATTTTTACTGGGTAAAAAAATCATTAGTTGACATTTTCTTTTTCAGTACTTTAAAAATGTTGATCCATTGTCTTCTGGCTTGCATTGTTTCTGATGATAAATCAGCTTGTTCTTTATCTTTGTTCCTCTGTATTTGTTTTTCTTTTTTTTCCTTTAGCTGTTTTTAAGATGTCCTCCTTTTCCTTGGTTTTAAGCAATTTGATTATGATGTGGCTTGGTCTGATTCTTTGCTTATCTCTGGTACTTGAAGTTAGTTAAGTTTTTGAATCCGTGGGTTTATACTTTTCATCAAATTTGGGGAAAAAATGAACTATTATATTTTTCTGCTCCTGTCTTCCTTTTTAAATTCTGAAATTATTTTAATAGGGATATAGATCAATTTCACAAAAAAAGCCAACAAATCCCATTATAGCACATCCTATTGCTGTTGCCATAGCAATCTTCTGGAATTCTTTTCTATCAGGTTTAGTACATCTATTAACCACCTGAACCCAGTCCTTCACAACCTGCCAACTTGGCTCAGTGAACTGCATTACCTGATCCATGATGCCTGCCCGCCAACATGTCAAATGTCAGGGACAGGTAGCACTGCTCTTCCCTTCTTTATGGACTCCAACTACAAAGTATAGATTTCTTGGTTTTCCCATGAGGTGCTAATGCTCTATTTTTTGTTTCAGTTATTTTTTTTTCTTCTATGTGTTTCATTTTGAGTAGTTTCTAATGCTGTTTTTTTCAAGTTTACTCTTCTTTTGCAAACTTCTAAGTTCTTAATACTCTATTATGAGGTTTTCTATTTTAGTATTCAGAATAGCCAGTAGCCTCAGCCTTAAGTAAACCTTAGTAAATGATATGTCTACAACTTTCATGTGTTTTTTTTCTCCATCTTTAGGTAGTGTAGTCACACACATGAACTAATGAGTACTCTGCTGAGTACAGAAGGAGGAGTACTCGGGGGTATGCTGGACTGTCCAGTCTCCCGTCCTTTACCATGGTCTAGAAGTGATCTTTAGGTTGTATGTTAGGACAATTGTTGGGCTCACCTTGTTTGTTTTTTGTCCCTCGGTATCACTGTCCTTTGTCCCTCGGTATCACTGTCCTTTGTATCCTGATATCAAAAAACTTAAGAACTGTTGTTTCATATATTTTGTGGAGTCTTAGCTATTTTGGTGGATTGTTAAATCTGGTCCCTGTGACTTATCTTGGCTGGAAGTGAAAGTGCCACACACACATATATATTTTTAATATTGGTGCTTTTTAATCTTTGGAAAATCTCACCTTACTTCTCAAAGCTATTTCATAAATAGTTATTTCAAGTTCTAGCTGATAATGATATGTGTATTCATCAAAAATAGATGAACAGTATGGTGTTATTGTACATTTAAAATCCTGTTAGTAGGGTATATCTCATGTTAACTGTTCTTATGCATACACATGAAAAAGTGGACCCAGAAATATTTTGGTGGTGATAGATATATTTACTGTCTTCATTGTGGTGATAGTATCATGAGTATATGCATACATTCAATACCATCAAAATGTATATATTAAATATATAAAATTTTTATGTGTTAACTACACCTCAATAAAGCTGAAAAAAATGATGAATGTATTTTATTGTTTCCTAGAAACTCAGTAATAATTTAACAATTCCATCTTTGAATTTTCTCAAAGATGTGGTTTTATGTTTTATTAATTGCATTTAATACTTTTGTATAATGTTATTATATTAAGATATTTTCTTTAATAAAGCATATACTAAAACATATCAATTAGAAATTGATTAGAGGTATATCATGTTTAGAAAAATAAGAATAGAATAAGACCCACTGTTAATTTTCAAATGTATAAAAATGTACTGTTTCAGTAGAAATTCATTAAACATTTGCTTTACCAGCATTATATTGCCCACGGTAGCACATATAAAAGACATTTTAAAAAGAACATATTTGTCCAGAAATCTTATAATAATGTTTGAAATATAAGATTAAGGAACAGTTGTACCCTATGAGTGAGGTATAGCCTAGCTATTGTTAGGGCATTTCAGCATTGCACAGTGATTTGATGTGCTGATAATTTTTTTTTTTATTTTAAAGTTTAAACACTTAAAGATAAGATTTATATTAAGGATAAGTTATTATTTGAGAAGTTTTACAGATATTTTCTTCTATAATTATCACAAATCAATGTAGTATATTCTTACATTATCCCTAGAGGATGAAACTGTGGCACACAGGGGTTATATAATTTGTCCAAGCCAATACAATTATTAAATTTTTATAGTATGTGGAAATAGAACTCTTATATGCTTACATATCCTTAATACTTCATTACTTTAGTTGTCCAATCTTGTTCACTGGTGAAAAATGATTAAAATGATAAAATATTATATTAATAGCTAAAAATATTCCATATATATCAGAACCTATTAATATTCTAACATTATATAGAAGAAAAATATTTGGTAGATTTTTCTAAATATCATGGTATTTAGACTTTTTTTTACAGTCTATTTTTATTATTGAGGTATAATTTGCATACAATATTATATTGGTTTCAGGTATACAACATAGTGATTTGACATTTGTACACATTTGTACACATTAGGAAATAGTCATCATAATAGGTCCAGTTACCATTTGTCACCTCACAAAGTTAATACACTGTTATTGACTGTATTCCCCATGCTGTAGATTACATCTTCATGACTTATTAATTTTATAACTGAAAGTTTCTATTTCTTAATTCCCTTCACTCATTTCTACCCCTACCCCTGACAACCATCAATCTGTTCTCTATATCTGTGAGTCTGGATTTTGTTTTGTTTCTTAAACTCCACACATAGGTGAAATCATGAGGTATTTGTCTTTCTCTGTCTGACTTATTTCACTTAGCATAATACCCTCAGGGTTCACCTATGTTATCACAAATGGCAAAATATCATTCCTTTTTAGGGCTGAGTGGTATTCCATTGTGTGTGTGTGTGCGCGTGCGTGTGTGTGTGTACATGTGTGTATATGCACATACACACATTTTCTTTATCCATGAAAACTGATGTTTCCATATCTTGCCTATTGTAAATAATGCTGCAGTGAACATAAGGGTGCATATATCTCTTCAAATTAGTGTTTTTGTTTTCCAGTAGTGGAATTGCTGGATCATATGGTAATTCTATTTTTAATTTTTTGAGGAACTTCCATGCTGTCTTCCATATTGGCTTCACTAATTTACATTCCTACTGGTTGTTCATGAAGCTTCCCTTTTTTCTACATCTTCACCAACACTTTTTATTTCTCGTCTTTGTAATAATAGCTCTTCTGACAGGTGTGAGGTGATATCTCATTGTGGATTTGATTTGCATTTCCCTGATAATTAGGGATGCTGCCCATGTTTTCATGTGCCTGTTGGCCATCTTTACATCTTTGAAAAAATGTCTATTTAGACCCTCTACCCATTTGTAATCAGATTTTTTTTTTTTGTTTTTGAGTTGTATAAGTTCTTGTTGGATATTAACCCCTTATCAGATATGATTTTCAGATATCTTCTCCCATTCAGTAGGTTGTGCCATTTCATTTTGTTGATGATTTCCTTCACTGTGCAGAAGCTTTTTAGTTTAATGTGGTACCATTTGTTTAATTTTGCTTTTGTTTCCCTTGCCTTTGGTGTCAGATCAAAAAAAGTACTGCTAGGACTGATGACAAGTAGCTTACCACCTATATTTTCTTCTAGCAGTTTTAGAATTTCAGGTCTTATATTCAAGTCTTTAATCCACATTAGTTAGTTTTTGTGTATGATGTAAGGTAGTGTTCTTTTTTTCTTTTAAAGATTTTATTTATTTATTTGACAGAGAGAGAGAGACAGCCAGTGAGAGAGGGAACACAAGCGGCAGGGGGGTGGGAGAGGAAGATGCAGGCTTCCAGCGGAGGAGCCTGATGTGGGGCTCAATCCCAGATCGCTGGGATCACGCCCTGAGCCGAAGGCAGACGCTTAATGACTGAGCCACCCAGGAGCCCCATAAGGTAGTGTTCTAGTGTCATTCTTTTGCATGTAGTTGTCAGTACCATTTATCTGAAGAGATTGTCCTTTTCCCATTATGTATTTTTACCTATTTTATCATAGATTAATTGACCATATGTAGGTGGGTTTATTTCTGTGCTCTTTATTCTGTTTATCAGTGTGTCTCTTTCTTTTCTTATGCTGCTAGCATACTACTTTGATTATATTTTTAGTATAGTTTGAAATCAGAGATCATTATACCTCCAGCTTTGTTCTTCTGTCACAAGATTGTTTGGGGTTATTTTGGGTCTTTTGTGGTTCTATAAAAATTTTAGAATTATTGCTTTCGTTCTGTGAAAAAATGTCATTGGCATTTTTGATAGGGATTTCATTGAATATGTAGATTGCTATGGGTAGTATAGAAATTTTATAATACTAATTATTCCAATCCATGATCATGGAATATCTTTCCATTTATTTGTGTTTGCAATTTCTTTAATCAGTGTCAGAGTTTTCCATTGTACAGTTCTTTTACCTCTGGTTAAATTTATTCCTAGGTATTTTATTCTTTTTGATGTGATTGTACGTGCGATTTTTTCTTGGTTTATGCTTCTGCCACTTCGTTAGTAGTGTACAGAAATGTAACAGATTTTTGTATATTAATTTATATTCTGCAACTTAACTGAATTCATTTATCAGTTATAATGGTGGAGTCTTTTGGGTTTTCTATATATATTATAATCCATCTGCAGATAGTGACAGTTTTATTTCTTTCTTTCTAATGTGTCTGGCTTTTATTTCTCTTTTTTCTTGCTGAATGCTGTGACTGCGACTTCCAACACTGCGTTGAACAAAAGTGGGGAAAGTAGTGGGGAAAATATACATCCTTGCCTTGTTCTTGATCTTATAGAAGCTTTCAGCTTTACACTGTTGAATAAGATATTAGCTGTGGATTGCAATATATGGCCTTTATTCTGTTAGGTACATTACCTCTATACTTACTTTGCTGAGAGTTTTTTTCATAAATGGATGTTGAATTTTTTTCAATAGTTTTTTGATCTATTGAGAAAATTATATGATTATTATCCTTCACTTTATCAATATGGTGTGTCATGTTGATTGATTGTAGATGTTGAACTATCCTTGCATCTCTTGAATAAATCCTGCTTTCCTCATTACATATGATTCTTTTAATGTGTTTTTTGATTTACTTTGGTATTATTTTGTTGATGAGTTTTTAACCTATGTTAATTAGGGACACTGACCTGTAATTTTCTTTTTTTGTATATTGTCCTTGTCTGGTTTTGGTATTAAGGTAATGCTGGCCTCAAAAATGTGTTTGGAAGCTTTTCCTCCTCTTCATTTTTTTTTTTTTTTGAAGATTTTGAGAAAGATAGGTATTGTATCTTCTTTTTTTTGGTAGAATTCACCTGTGAAGCCATATCCTCCTGGACTTTTGTTTGTTTGGAAGTTTTTTATTACTGATTCAATTTCCTTACTAGTAATTGGTCTATCAAATTTTCTATTTCTTCATGATTCAGTGTGGAAGATTGTAAACTTTTAAGAATGTATTGATTTCTAGGTTGTCCAATTTCTTTTCATGTAATTGTTCATAGTAGTTTTATGATCCTTTGTATTTCTGTGGTGTCAGTTGTAACTTCTCATTCATTTCTGATTTCATTTGTTTGAGCTCCTTCTTTCTGTTTTTCTTGTTGAGTCTAGCTAAAGGTTTGCCAATTCTTTTTAGTCTTTTGAAAGAATCAGCTGTTTTATTGATCTCTGTAATTGTCTTTTTAGTCTCTATTTTATCTATTTCCACTCAGATTAAAACTGTATTCTTAAAAAGATTATATATATATGTGTTATATATATATATAATGTAAAAATATATATATATCATATGTATATATCATATGATCATTTTACCTAACTATTGTCTCAACATATAGCCAAGTATGTATATTTAAAATTTGCTATTGTAAAATGATGGAATTTTAAAAACACATCAACAAAGTTCCTTTATTAATGAAAATTGTTTTTTAGTATCCAGTTTATAAGGCTAATCCAGTTGATGTAATATATAATTTGTAAGGGTTAGGGTCATCCAAAATATACTAAATGAAATGTGATCATTTTAAACTGTCTCAAATGGGTGAGGGGGGGGAATCTACAAATACAGAGATGGGTAAACTATTCAGTTTATCTGAGAGAGAGAGAGACAGAGGGAGACAGGGAGAGATTGATTATGTGTTTATGCTTAGTATTGTTAGATGTGTAAAGATGTACTAAAATCTTTTCATCTCGGAAGAACGGTTTTGTCATGAGGCAGCAACTCTGGACTGGAAAAATTCTAACATTTAAAAAAAAACTATTAACGTTATAATTTGCTAATACAGCACTTATTTTCTCATATGCAAGATACTTAAGGTCTCAGTGGTTAATTCATCCTAATATCACAGAGAGTAGCAATCTGAATATAATATTATTTACTTTAGAATAAATGGACAGACAAATCTTTGCAGTTTAAAGACACAGTTTCCAATGACCCAGTTTTTGGCATATTATTGTCATGGTTCACTCTAGGTTTCTAAATACTGTTTCTGTGCTTACTGAGCCAGAGACAGCATGCTCAGTTGTGTCAGTTTATACTTGAATACCTTTAATGTGTGAATTCATGCATTCCACTTACCATTTATCACTCTAACCCTCTAGGGCAAATGAGTACAAACACACAAATGATAGTTTGTATTTTCTTTAAGTGTCACAAACACCCTGGGCTACATTTTGGTTTTAATATAATTTATAATTTAAAAAAAAGATAAATACGTAAAATTTCATTTCTGAAAACAACTTATTATTTTGAAATAAAATTTGAATCTATTTAAAAATTTATGTAGATATTGTATAATGTATATTGCAAATCACAAATATATATATATCTACACAAACACACATATGTATTACATGCCATAAATTTGTTCTTGGCATAAGAGTTACATCATTTAAAGAAAAATAGCAGTCCTGAAAAATAGTACATGCTTAGGAAATACCTGTTGACTTAATAACTGCATAGGTAAATGAAGAAACTACCTGTAAAATTCATCAAAATAACATTAAAAAATTGTATCTCATCCGATATCATAGTTATGATATTGTTCTCTGTATTATGTGTTTTACAATATCTTTGGCTTTCTTTACTATTGAGCTTTCATTTTTCAGTTCCCTTTTCCTGTGGTGTTCTCCCTCTTCTTTCCTGCCCAAGCTAAACATATAGTTGAATTCTAAAATGTAAATTTGGAGTGTAGCTCCATGAAAGCTCTTTAGTTTGACTGTTTGGAAGTAAGTATGGAAATTCCTTCAGATTTTCAGATTTTGCATGTTTCCTTGATGACCACTTGGAACAAGTTCTTTTAGGATATGAGTTGCCAACGGGAAATCATGGAAGTAATTTGGATGAGCATGCTATGCTCATACTTATATGACATTCCTAAGTAGATGGCTTGCCTTGGACACATTTTTAATATATCTTTCTTAACCCTTTTTGTCACTCTCATAGTCTTCATCCTGTCCTTGCAGACATTTTTCTCCTTTCCCCCCACCACCAATTTATTGTTCCAAATTTGAACTCAATTTTCTGTCCACTTTTCCCTAATTGATAGAGTGATAGTGATAATTCTGGATGGGAGCACTCACAGGAGTGCTTGGTAGGGACAAAATTGTAATTTTCAAGGGCCACAAGGGACATCTCAAAGACAAACCAAGATTTATCAAATTCTTTTGTTGAGCTGACTTGCTTAAGAGTGCAACTGCTTTTATGACAATCATCACATTGTCAAAATCTAGTAGAGGAAGATAGATATCTCATGTGAACCTGTTGAAAAGACAACAGAATCCAGATCTGTGGTTATTGATCAGTGTTTATTTAAGAAATGTGCTGATTTCAAAGGAAATGTAATGAAGGAAAATATACAGCCTGGTGTGTGATTATGGTACTGGATTAATGGACTTCTTTGCAAGTTAGAGGAAGAATTTTATGATTGATAAGAAGTAAGGAAGTTATATAGGCTGTTTTCTGAGCTAAAGTGAATTTAGTCTACTCTAGTCCAGGTGTAATTTTTAATTGAATTTGATCTTTCTAGTACCAGTTGTGGTTATGTGGACGACGAAATATCTGAGTTATGCAAAGAAAGTTTTTAAAAATGTTTTTTATTTGCAGTGTTTTACAATATTATTCAATCAAAAATATATACTGAGCATTAATAATAATTCAGGTATTATGCTATTTAATGAACCCATAAACAATATAAAATGGTTACTGTGATGTTCTTCATTTTACATATGGGAAAACTGAAGCACAGATACATTCATTAATTTGTCCTAAGTTCACACAGAAAAGCAGAACCAGTTTTTTTTTTTTAAAGAGAAAGATGATATGGCTAATAAAATGTGCTGCTTTAGTAAGGAATACTTTTCAGACCATTTCTTTTCTTTTCTGTTTTATGAGCCTCTGCTGTCTTCTACATGGTGGTATTTATAAAGCTGAGATCATGGACAGGTTTTGCTAAGACAGTAACCCCACCATGTTGTTGTTTCCTTTAAAATAGTCAAACTTGGTGAATAAGTCAGATCTTTGGTTTTATTATTAATGTAAACCTCAGCTAGCAGTATATATTTTTTCATTTATCCTATTTTTTTCATAATAGCTGTTGTCTTCAGAACTTAATATAGGTAAATTGACCAATAGGAACAAAATGTATTAAGTAAAAAAATAAGTAGTACATATTAATCAGTTCAGAGGCGAGAGATTGCTGTGGGCTGTAGAAGCCTGGAAATATTTTAGAGAGGAGGTGAGGCTTGATCTGGACTTTGAAGATAGTAGAGAGGGGGAGGCATATTTTGTTAGGGTAAGTTAATATACTTTTCAGATAAATATAAATATTAAAATATTTTATTAATTCAGTTTTAGGAGTAATCAATAAGAATCTGATTTAACTTTTATTAGTCCTAGCTTAAAATTTTCCATTAAATATTGAGTCTTATTATTATTACAATTATTTTGAGTCCTATTTTTCCTTCCGCTTAATTTTATTAGTTTTCCAAAAGTAAATAATAATTCTTATCAAAAATACATGTATTCTCTAAGTTCCACTAAATGTACGTTTAATATTATTAATTTGTTAGTGTAAAAGAAAAACAGATCATCAGAATCCATGAAAAAGATGGAATGGGAGTAGAATGGGGAGGCTTCTTTTTTTTAACATGTTTGTTGAAATCTTTGACAAGTTGCATATATTTAAGATGTACAACTTGATATTTTGATATATATGTTGTACATATTGTGAAATAACTACCACAATCAAGCTAATTAACATATTTGTCACCTCCATGTAGTTATCATTTTGTATGTGTATGTTGAGAAGATTTAAGTTAAAATCTATCCTTGTCACAAATTCAAGGATACAATACAATATTGTTAATAATCTTCACCATGCTGTATATTAGATCTCTAGAACTTACTGATTTTGTGTAAGTGAAACTTTGTACTGTTTGGCCAGGATCTCCCATTTTCCCCTCTTCAGCACTTTTGACCACCATCCTACTCTCTGTTTCTATGAATTTGACTATTTTAGATTCCACATATAAATGAGGTCATATAGTGTTTCTCTTTTTGTGTTGTTTATTTAGTTGGCACAGTGTCCTCTAACTACATCCATGTTGTCACAAATGGCAGGATTTTGTTCTTTTTTATGATTGAGTAATATTTTGATGTGTATCTTTATCCATTCATCTGTCAAAGGACATTTAGGTGGTTTCTATATCTTGACTATAGTAAATAGTACTGCAGTGAGCATGGGAGTGCAGATATCTCTTTGCAGTCCTGATTTCAGATCTTCTGGATATATACTTAGAAGTGGGATTGCTGGATCATATCGTAGTTCCATTTTTAATTTCTTGAGGACCCTCCATATTGTTTTTTATAATGGCTGTACTAACTTACATTTCCACCAGCAAAGGTTCTCTTGTGTCTACATCTTTGCTAACACTTGCTCTTTTTTGTTTTTGTTTTTGATAATAGCCATCCTGACACATGTGAGATAATATCTCATTGTGGTTTTAATTTCCATGATAATTAGTGACATTGAACACTTTTTTATATACCTGCTAGCCATTTAAAGTTCTATTTGAAAGGTGCCTATTTAGGTTTTTTGCCCACTTTTTAATTTTTTTTTTCTATTTTGGGTATTGAATTCTGAGTTCTTTGTGTATTTTTGATATTAACCCCTTATTAGACATATGGTTCATAAATTTTTTCCCATTGTGTAAGTTCCTTTTCATTTTATTAATTGTTTCCTTTGCTGTTTCTTTTATCTTCCTATAACTTCTTCTTATGTAATTTACTTTTCTTGCATAAAGTGAATGTCCTTGTTTATGATAATAACAAATATCAAATTTTATTTTACATAAGTTTGTATGAAATTAGTTAATAGTTTTTTTGTGTCAGTATTGGTTTCAATATACAAAAACATCTCCACATTTTCTTCTCGAAAAGGAAACGGTCTAACTATTGGTATGATTCATTATTAAGAAAACCAGAAATATTGGAAAGTACATTTTCTGACATGGTGCCTATGTTAGTTTCCTGTGGCTGCCATAATAAATAACTTCAAATGCTGTGACTTATAACAGCATAAGTGTATTCTTCCACAGTGTTGGAGGCTGGGAGTCCAAAACCCAACTCTGAAAGGGTTGTGTTCTTTATGGAGACTCTTGGAAGAAATCCATTCTTTGCCTTTCTGGCTTCTCTTGGTTGCCCTGGTATTCCTTAACTGTGGTGGCCTCTCTCTGATCTCTGTCCCTGTGGTCATATTGCCTCCTCTTCTTTTGTCTAACTCAAATCTCTCTCAGATTTTCACTGATAAGGACATTTATCATAGGATTTAAGGTCCATTTGGATACTTAAGAGTAATCTCTTCAGCTCTCCCAAGATCCTTTACTTAATTACACCTATAAAACTATTTTTCTAAATATCGTAACATCCACAAGTTACAAGGATTAAAATATAAACATATCACTACTCAATCCACTACAGTCTCCCTTTCCTTCTTCTGAGCTTTCCTCAAAACTCATATTTTGATCTCTACCTGTGCTTACAGCCCCCTATCTAACTGTGCTCCACCTTCTATCCCAGTGTTGCCCTTAGGAAATTGTCAACTCTTTATTCCAAATCTTTACCAACTTTTAAGACTTCTCATCTTATTATTCCTGTTTGGTATCTAATTCCCTGATGTCCCTATGCTCCATATGCTGACAAGGCTGGTAAGGTTGACTGGTCTAAGTACAACAGACTTATTTTTCCATGCACAGTTATGTTCTGAAGTCAGCAGGATGAGCTGAATGTATAAACAACACAAACATGGGGAAGAGAATTAATGCAGCTACTAGATAAGTACACAGAATTTGTGGATTAATGAACTTAAAAGTCTTGAGAAAATTGTTTACAGTCTTTCTTTTTATACTTTATATATCTTTACACTCTACTATTTTTTTTCCATTTTCTATGTTTTTTTTTTTTTTAATTTTTTGATGTAGTGGAGCATTACCCTTTGTTCTGGGCCAATTATGGAAAGAAGTGATTAAGGTATCTTGTGATTGCTCTAGGGTGAGGGCTCATTTAATGTAGTGGTAATAGAGAATGGACATGAATTATAAGCACTAATTAACTTATTCTCATATTCTTATACTCTCTCCCAGACCTGTACAGATACTGTTGAATTGGTGAAAGGGAAATAAGAATATAATTTTACTCCATTTAGTTATGTTAACTGTTCTGGATAGTACATTTTCACACATTAACATTCCTTCAAGACAAGAGAGAAATTCAGATCAGTAAAAGAGGTTTATATTTTGTATTTGTTTAATATTGTCAACCTAGAGCCTCTTCTCAAATCATATCCCAGGGAAGATATTGTTGCCCAATTCTGTCTTATCCTGGACCTTTCTCTCACTAAGAGGCTCTAAGGATGCATAATATAAGAATCCTAATGGAAGAGAATATTTGCTAATTTACTGTTTACATCCAATACTCATTAATTAATATACTATTTTACAAATTTAAACGTTTAGTTTATTATTAATATGTCTTTCTAAATTATATATGTTATATCATTACTTTTAGAAATCTTTTTTTTTACATCCTGAATAGTGAAATCTATGAAATACTGATTATCAAAATGTGCTGCACCATGGACTGTGTTTTTACGTGGAATGTTTTGACAAAACATACTAATAACCACATCTACGTATATTTGTTGCTTACCTGAAATAGTTGGTCACAAACACAACCTTATACCAATCAAAGAATTTTAGTTTTATATGATGTCAGCTAGTTTTTTTAGTTAAATTTCCTCTTTTCAAGTGATGTAAACATGTTTTTTCAGTTTATTTTGACAAGACTTAGTATCTATGTTGAGCGGAGGCAGTAAGCCTCTCCTTGCCAAATAAATATTGCTGGGCTATCAAAACAAACTGAGGGCTTCAGGGGGAGGGGGGTGGGGGAATGGGGTAGACTGGTGATGGGTAGTAAGGAGGGCACGTATTGCATGGTGCACTGGGTGTTATACACAACTAATGAATCATCGAACTTTACATCAGAAACCAGGGATGTACTGTATGGTGACTAACATAATATAATAAAAAAACATTAAAAAAATTAAAAAAAAAAAACTAGAGTAAATCTTGGATAAGTGTCACCAACCACCAAATACAGGGAACAATCTGATTTCTGAGTGAAGTTAACTATCTGAGGTCCGATATCTTGAGAATAGGACCTGAGGGAAGCAGATGTGAAAAGTATGAATTATTTTGCCAAATTGAAGTCAGAATATTAAAAGTCACAATTGAGATATTTGGGGGAGTGTTTTCATGATTCTATAGGGACGGGGAGATAATCACTTTAGGATGTTTAGTAGCAGAGTGGTCAGACCTGATACTGCAAAGCTAAGCAAATTAGCTCAAATACTTTTGAAGAATTCTAAGAAATGGAAAACCTGCATATGAGAAAGTATAATTGCTAACCCTCTGTAAACTTTAATCAAACTCTCTGATTTGCTGTGTGAATGAAGATTAAACTGTGCAAATGACAAAGCAAGATTTTCTCCATATACACTAATAAAAACTTATTATTCCCAAATTTGTTTTGTTTTTATTAAAGTTATAATAGAATAAGGGAAATCTATGATGGGAAAAAGAAAATTCACATATATGTAGAGAAAATTTTAACTAACCATAATTGCTATAAGCCAGTGTTTTGATTCATTTTTAATAATTGTAACTGTTTTTCTTTATCAGTGCTTATTTTGTGCTGGATATTGCTGTAAGTACTTTATACATATTTTTCTCCACTCAGTCCATACAGTGGCCCACTGAATTAGATACTATTATTTATTCCATTATAGAGATTAATCCAAGATACAGAGGGTTTTAACAACTTCCTCACAGTCACGAAGATATAATGGGCACAAAGAACCCCCCCCCAGATGATCTAGAACTGGATATTGAAACAGTACTTCCCTAGGCAAAGCACTGAAATACTTTCTACAAACTACATAAGGTTTCAGTCATTTATCTGAAAAAAATTAGTAATTAGAGAAAAAAAAGTGTAGATAAAATATCATTTTGGATATCTAGAAACTACAGTAGTACTATATTTTAATAATTATTGCATAGGAGAGAAATAAAATATTATTGGAATTCCAGATACTAAAAGACCACATCCATGTGGAATGTTCAGAGAAGACGTCTGGAAAAATTAAAGGTTCCAAATATATCCTGTATAATGAGTGTTTAAAAAGGTAGAGAGAAATTCAATTTTAGGCAGAGTCAGGGAACAGATCAAATCTGGTTGAAGGAGGCATAATGTGACTTAGATTAGAAAATCACATTAGAATAAGAATGGAGAGCCTGAGACTCAAGCCAAAAATTCCAGACATAGTTTAGTAGGTATTGAGGCAGTACGATGATATGAAGAGCGCCATATTAATAAGCAGAGTAGTGGTTAAGTTTTGGAGTCATATAGTTTTGATCCAACTCTACTACCTATTAGCTGTGATTGTAGTTAAGCCATTTAATATTATTACGCCCTACATATTACATTAATATGTAAACTCAGATTAATGAAAATGTTGGCTTCATTTGGTTATTATCTGGATTACATAGAAAACTTCATGTGGAAGCATAAGCCCAGTGTTCGCCTTAAATTTAGGAATTATCTGTTCATTAAACAGTTTTTGAAGGGCTATTATAAACACATCATTGCATTATTGCTAATTTTATTGTTACTATTACTATTATTATTTGATAAAGCTAATAACTTGAGGAAATTCATGGCAAAGATACATAAGGGTGGATGAAAAAAGAAAGAGAGAGAAGTTGAAGAAACCAATTAGAAAACAATTTCAGTGGTACAAATGGGAATAAAAAGGCCTAAAAATGGAGTATGACAGTGAGGGAAAAAAGAGAATTGATGGGAATGTTCAAATATTTATAATTGAACACATTTTATTTATATAATTTTATTCATTATTTATATTAGATTTACTTCTAAAAGAGGTAAAAACATGACTCAGGACAATTAATAAGAGAGGAAAAATGTTTACACAAGTGTTAGTAATGAAAAAGCGTGAAGTGCTCAAGATTTTGGAGCCTCAGACTTCACATACATGTCAGTGTATCATGTCTACTGTATTAATGTCTACTGTCACTAATCATGTCTACTATATTAATTTTACCTGTTTGTGTGTTTATGTGTTTGACCCAAGTAATAGTACATAATAGCTTTCTAAAATTTTCTGGGCCTGAAAAAGGATTTGGCATTGCAGGGAAAGTAAGTGTAGTGAAAGCCGATGATGTAAATACAGAGTAATTAATAATAGTGGTGGAAGCTGTGAAATAACCAAGTAGACTATGCAAATGGGATCTCATTAACACCCACACTGATTTGACTGACTTGTAGTCCATACATATACACTTGTCTCTACAAAAGATAAACTGGTCAACTTGACAATCCAGATGTTATATAATGCTATTAAAGAAAACACCAACCTTAATAAATGTTTATTTTTAATCATTTAAAAACTAAACTCTCTGGACAGAATCAAATCACCTTTATCAACCTATTAGAAACACTTAGTAAAAAAAACATAGTACATTTTATGTCTTGCTGTTGGGTGTACAACACACACACACACACACACACACACACACCCACAAGTAAAAGAAAGGTACATCTCTCCTAAGTCTCTTATTTTATATAAACTGAGTTTCTTATATTTTTTGATATACTCCCTGTTGTGATAGGAAATATATAATGGATCTTGCAGCTTTCAAATAACATTATTTCAATTTGACTTTAACAATCAGATTTATATTTATGTTTGAGGTTTATTTTGTATTCAATTCTTTCAAAAATGATATGAAGTACCTTACCAATTGCTCTCCTCTCCTTTCTTACATACACATACATTTACACACACATATTCAGATTCTCACAAAAAGGTTAATATAAAAAGAATAACAAGGGCAATAATCTTTGACAAGAAGGAAAAAGAAAATATGCTAACTTAATGAATTAATGTAGTTGATGATTTAAGTTAGTATGGCATTATAAATCTTATTGCAGCAAAGACAACAAAAGAAAAAGGGAAAGGAGAATATTACATATATATTAAAATTATTCAAATTTCTTGGTATATGGAATCTTTCCTATTTTAAGAGGAAAATCTCACATGGAAATATTATAAGACATACAGTTTGTGATAAAATTGACAGTATCTTGACTACGAAATATAGCAAACACAGAAGAAGAACTCATGTGGCTTTTTTGGGGGGGGCAGGGATTGCCCAAACTACACTATAAAAGAATAGTAGCCAGCTAAACTCTTATACTTGAATAGATTTTTTTTTTATTGTGGTAAAAAACAACATGAGATCTTCCCACACCACATTTTAAGTGTGCAGTACAATGTTGTTAACTATAAGAAGCATGTTGTACAGCAGGAATCTAAAACATTTTCATTTCACATGACTGAAACTCTCTAAGCATTGATAAGCAGCTCTATTTCTCTGTCTCTCCAGCCCCTGGAAAGCACCATTCTACTTTCTGCTTTGACGAGTTTGACTGCTTTAGATACTGTGTGTGGAATCATCCAATTTTCCTTCTGTGATTGATTTATTTCAATTCACTTGATATCCTCAAGTTTTATCCATATTGTAGCATGGTAGAGGATTTTTACTTTTTTATGGTTGAATAATATTCTCTTGTATGTATATAAAATATTTTCTTTATCCATTCATCTGTTGAGGGACATTTTGGTTGTTTCTGTATCTTGGCTATTATAAATAATGCTGCAGTGAACATGGGAGTGCAGAAATTGCTTTCTGATCTTGATTTCAGTTGTTTTGAGCCTATATCCAGAAGTGAGATTGCTGGATCATAAGGTAATTCTACTTTTTATTTTCTGAGGTTACTCCATACTGTTTTTACATAGTGCCTGCAAAATTTTACATTTCGACTAACAGTATACACGGGTTCTAAATCATCTACATTCTAGCTAATATTTGCTGTTTTCTGTTTGCTTGTTTTTATAATTCCCATTCTAACAGGCATAAAGTGATATTTCATTGTGGTTTTGATTTGCATTTTCCTAGTGATTATATCCGTGTCAAAGTCCATGGCATTTTTTACAGGAACAGAAAAAAAAAAAAATCCTAAAGTTCATATGGAACCACAAAAGACTCAAAATAGCCAAAACAATCCTGAGAGTAAGGAACAAGGTGGAGGCCTCGTAGTTCCTGATTTTAAAACTTATTACAAATTGGGATGAGTGGTGGTATAACAGGACAGTTGATTCGGGGATATTTTTCCCTGAGGTCAGTCAGTTCTCATGAAAGGCTGTTAATCAGTTTTCAGCCTTGCAGTGATCAAAGGTGGGTGAAGGTTCAGGGGCCTGGAAAGGGAGAGAAGCCTGATGAAAGTTTGGTCAAGTTAGAGGGCCGAATGTCTAGATTGCTCAGTGGGGACAAACAGTTCAACTAATCATTTAGGAGACAAAAAAAAGAGAATTTGGATAGTTTTTTGGTCAGTCTTCGTTATAAGTAAAACAGGAATTACCTGTGAGTCTTACCTAAGTTACATAGTGAGGGGTAGTTCTTCCCAGTCAGGCATTTTGGGGGACACAAAAAGGTTGGGAACTTTCTTGATTGTTGCTCTTTTTACCAGGATGCTGGTAGAGTTTGGCATTGTTACTGCCAAATGGAATTTTGCTGGCAAGTGCTGCAAATACCGCTGTCTGGTAAACCTGCAGAGAGACTGATGTTAGATGGCTTAGTTTCCTATTAACTCTTGTTTTTGCAGAAGACCACAGTGAGTCTGTGCCATAGCCTCAGTTCAGCTCTTGGTCCAAATTGTCTTCTCCCCAGCAAGAGTGCCTCAGCCATAGCGAATTTCAAGTCAGGTCTGTCAGTTCAGTGGAGCATATACACCAGGAGGAAAATGAAGGGTGCAGACCAACTTGATCACCCTGTACTGTGACCTTTCTCAAAGTCTGAGTTTTGGAGTGGTGAACAGCCTCTGTTTTTTAATTCTGTTTTTCCGCAGTTTTATTGAGATATAATTGACATATAACGTGTATTAGTTTAAGGTACAACATAATGATTTGATATATACATATTGTGAAATGATTAGCACAATAAGTTTAGTTAACATCATAGTTATTTTTAAAATGTTTTTTGTCCTACATAACATTTAATACATTGAACATCAAAAACATATTATTAGATCCATCAAAAGCATATTTGGACATTCAATAGTTTGTCTAAGTCATTTTTGTAAAAGCCTTTTTCAAAATTCTTGGTCCATTTTGATAGGCACAGATGAGTATTTTCATGTAATACTAAAAACAACAAACAGAAGAATGACATTTTTTAAAAATTAAACACTGATGAAATAATGCATAAAATTTGCTCCTCATTAAAAGTAAATATTTTCTTTTGAAGTAAAAGATGAATGTCCATCTATTAAATTTATTTAAATTTTAAAGTTGAAGACATCTTAGTGTTCGAAACAATACAACTGAAAGAAAGCTTTCTTAGAATTAGTTACCAGTGTCATTATTTTCTTTTATAATTTATTTGACTGTGGTCTTGCTGAGGAAGAATTTCATCTTGGAGCTAAGAATTCTGATGCTCAGATATTATAATAACAGATCATGTCATTAAAGTTTTTTGACTCTGTTCTCTTTACAGTTTAAATTGATGAGATAGCAAATATATGGAAATTTATTCTGCCTGTTTGTAGCCTTCATCATATTCAAAGCTAAAAGATGCATTTGGATGGTGTGGGTTGGAGAGGATGGCAGGTGATCAGAATTAATTAGGAATGCACACACAGGAATAGAGTTAGAAGTACAAATTATAAGTATCTTCATTGTTGGTTCATGAAAAATGGAATGCCAGATTTCTTTGGTGCTTATAATTTCTGTCCAATTTATGAGCCATTATACAGTATTCTGATCTGATAAATTTTTAGTGGATTTATCTTAAGACTTTATTAAGCTGAATAACAAATGGGCACATGCTTTATTGAGATGGACAGTGTACTGAAACCAGTAGGTTTCCAAGATGATTTAGAACCTGGATAGCTGTTTCACTGGTTTATTGTGTTCACCTCCATTAAAGACAATTACTACGCCCTATTGAAAAAAGAGTGTGGAATAATTGCTGTAACACATTTGATTCTGAATTCCCAGTATGAAACCCTGTCTTGGAACAAGTCTATGTTTGCATGAGATTGATGGAAAATTTCATAGGAGGTAGTCACTCTAAAGTCTTAAAAAAAGTATTTTAGTACCTTGATGCCATTTTGATTATTCTTAAATTATCAATATTAATCTTAAAAAATCCAGAAAGAACATATTCAAAATACCAATGAATGATTTATGTTTTGCATAATTAACCATAAATGCCCATAATGGGTAATAAATCTATCCAATTGAAAAAAATAAAATCCAATATCCTATCTAAAGTAAAAGCAAAACTGATTTGAATGGAATAAGAAAAAATACCTGGAATAGCAGTTAATCAGCTAGTATAGTCATTTTATATTTTTCTTTTTGTTTACTTACCTTTCCCTGCTAGACAATAAGCAACTTACAGGCAGACTCTAGGTCATGTACATGATTGCATCTCAGGTACCAGGCTTTTCCCCCTGATATATTAGCTCAATAAATATTTGATGAACCACTGTTTTTGAAAGTAATCAATGGCTGGCTGAAATGTCTTGAAAGAGACTTGTGAGTGAAAGGTATACTACATGCATTTTTGTGTATCTTGCTTATTGCAGTACCTTGGTTAAAGAAGTCTTATATAAATTATGCTTCCATTTTCACAGCTTCAGAGAGCTCTAGTTCTGTGTTTCCTGTGGTATATTGATGCTTTTTTATGTTATGCTATAACTCCACACTCCCCAAGCCTAACAGAAAACTTCTTGTGTCTTTTCTCATTGCTATCGGCTTAGTTCAGTTCTTTATCACATTAAAATTAGTTTACAGCAACAGCCTAAGAACTGATCTCCTTGCCTAAAGCAGAGTGTTTTACTTCATTCTCTTTTCTTGGCATTTGACAGTGAATGATACAGTAACTAGTGACATTTCTTATATCGATTTGTTATTATTTTTTCATTGCCATGTTTTACACATTTGTCTTGATTAAGAAAATGCCTTACAGATAGGTGGGTTTTGTTAAATTAATTTTGATTACTTCATTTCATTCTTACCTATGAGCCCATTTCCTTTCCCTTTGTATTTTCTCTAATATTTAGGTGTTTTTTAGAGATCACATCTCAACTATGTTTTTGTGTTTAATGTTTACCAATGTAATATTCTAATTTTTTGAATCTTTAATTAGGAAACAGAGACTTGGTTTCTTTTATTTGGTGTGTATATATGTACGCACATGATGTCAAGACAAATTGATTTTTACATTTTATGGTGTTTGAAGTTAGATGACTGTTAATTATTCTGTGATTTCTTCACAGGATGTTAAAGACAGTATCATTTCTAACCCTTTCTTGTGTCATTTTATAGTGCATTGTTTGGTAATGCTAGATGAAATTAATTTTAGATTACTGTAGTAATACTATTATTTTCAAACTAAACATTGTATATTTTCCTAAATTTTGCACAGAATATAAAGGATGAATGAAAGGATTTTTTTTTTTTTTGAGATTGGCTTTCTTTGAGATAAACACATTTCCAGTACCTGAATCTTTAGTTTTCCACAAGCATGCCTCTTTAAAATAAATATTTTTTATTTATAACTATCCTAAAAGGCTTATGTATATTCACTAGGACCAGGAGGATTTATGAAGAAAATCCTTCCCTAAGACAAATCTTACAGAGGCTTTGAATATGGAAAAGGACCTTATTAAACTTGTTGGTTTTCAATAATCATATTTTGGAAAGACTCTAATGAACTGTCAGGAGCAATTCTCTTCCTTAGTTATTAATTTGGCTGCAATCGCTGAAGTTAGAGGGTTCTCTCATGGTAAATTAGCAACAAGAATTTAACCCTCCTCATTGGTGTGTAATTACCACAAGTGGGACCAAATATTTTGAGTAAAATAATGCTTATTGGCGGAATAAATATTAATCAGGGTTTATTATATAACCAGGTAGGCAATTGCTTTGATACATACTTGCATGTATCATTGAGAGTTTAAGGAAGACTTATCTTCCAATGATCACTATTTAGAATGCTCGTATTTAATTAGAGCATCCTTTCAGATACTCTGATTAGAGAACAGGACAACATTTTTATATTCACAAAGCTTCTGTCTAGTTTCAGTTCATTTCCATACGTGATCCGAGGCACAGACATTATAATGTTTCTCTGGTGACTAAGTAAGTGGTACTAATGTAGTCCTGAAATAGAAAGCTCAAAGACTCTTTGAACCAAGTTCTTAAATGATACATAACATAATAAGTAGTAAGAAGTCATATCTGAAATCCCATGACATGAATATTATTGTCAAAATTACCTTAGTAATTGAGTAAACAATGTTTGGGGCAAAACAATATATTTTTAGGGCTTGCTGTTTCTGTTTCCCCAAAAAGATAAAGGGGGTTTGTATCCTAAAAATTCTCCTCAAAAAGGGCAGCCTGGAACTATTCAAAGTCCCTAAAATGGAGAGAATTTAGTTTCTTCAAATTCAGTGAATTCAACCATGTTTTTTAAACATACATCCTTACTATTGCTTTCCTTCTCCCAGATACCAGTAATGGCTGATGTTCCTAGAATCTGATTATTTAGTCATTCATAGGTTTGCTTCTTCAAAATAAATATTTTTTAGGTACACCTTTCAAAGGTATTGTGTGTACTCACTAGGGCCAGGCACATTTTATGAGGAAGATCTTTCCTTAAGACAAATCATAGTGAACAAGGCAGAAATATTCAACTAGTGGCAGAAGCTGTCCAGAAATCAGAGTGAATAAGACAAATACAGCCCTCCCTCAAGAAACCTAAATTCTAAAGCTCAGTCATCCTCCATATTAACCAAATCCTTCTGAGACTAACCTTTAATTAATGATTGTATGTGTCAGCAGCTCTTTTTTTTTTTTTAAATTTTATTTATTTATTCGACAGAGATAGAGACAGCCAGCGAGAGAGGGAACACAAGCAGGGGGAGTGGGAGAGGAAGAAGCAGGCTCATAGCAGAAGAGCCTGATGTGGGGCTCGATCCCATAACGCCGGGATCACACCCTGAGCCAAAGGCAGACGCTTAACCGCTGTGCCACCCAGGCGCCCTGTGTCAGCAGCTCTTAATTCAAGTCTAGTTGTTTAAGAGGGGCTTCTTGCATTCTTGTGCATTCTTTGCCTTTCCCAAACACTGCAGCTAATTAATTTCTAAAAATTGATTTCAAAACTAATTATTTCATTTTTCTTATTTATCTCTCATTGACTTCAATTGACCATAGGATCATCTTAACTTGACAGTTATTTCTTTTTGATCTAGACTTCTCTAGATTGCTAGGTTGTTTCGTAGAACTCCTTAAAATTTTGCGGTCATTTTGAATATTTGACCTTTTTTAGATTCTAACCTTTAGCTATTTCCAATAGCAGATAATCAGAAATAACCATACAGAGTAACCAGATAAATATTTTTTTCCCCAAACTGAAGCATTGGTTAGCAAACAATACCATCTACTGGGTTTTTTTTTAAGATTTTATTTGTTTGCTTATTTATTTATTTATTTATTTATTTGGGAGAGAGGGTGAGAGAGAAAGAGAGCACGGGAGCCCACGCGAGCAGAGGGATGGGCAGAGGGAGAGGGAGAAACAGACTCCCAGCTGAGCTGGGAGCCCAACATGGCCTGATCCTAGGACCCTAAGATCATGACCTGAGCCGAAGTCAGACATTCAACGCTGAGCCACACAGGCGCCCAGACCATGTACTGTTTTAACACTGTATTTCCAGGTTAAATGCTAGGAAAAAAATATGATTTGAAAAAGCAAAAATAAATATAGAACTAGATAAAAAATATTTGTCTTAACTCTCTATTTCTACTCCTTAACTAAATTTATAGTATTTTTTATTTTTCTTTCTCTTCCCTCCCTTCTTTCCTTTGTTCCTTGTCCCAGAGCCCCAAAGTCTCTGTTGAATACACCTTACACGATTCAAAATTTCCTAAAACCAACAAACCTACTATTTAGGAAATTTCTAATAATTTCTTTGTGTTTCTCACCAAGGTTGCTCTTCCAGATCAAACTATTTTGACATGTTTGTGTCTGTGGAACTTATTTTTGTTTGTTGTGGGTGAAGGATTTCATATGATCTTATTATTATTATATTTTAATTTTAATTTTATTAACATACAGTGCAATATTAGTTTCTGTTGTAGAATTTAGTGATTCATCACTTAACATACAACACCCAGAGCTTAACACAGGTGCCCTTCTTTAATATCCATCACCCATCTTAGCCCATCCCCCGCCCACCTCCCTCAATCAACCTTCAGTGTGTTTTCCATCATTAAGAGTCACTAATAGCTTGTTCCCTCTCTCCTTTTTTTTTCTTTTTCCCTTTCCCATATGCTCATCTGTTTTCTTTTTTAAATTCCACATATGAGCGAGATCAGATGGTATGGCCTCTGACTGACTTATTTCACTGGGCATAATAAACTCTAGCTCCGTCCATGTCATTGCATATGGCAGGACTTCATTCTTTTGGTGGATGAATAATATTCCATTATGTATATGTATCACATCTTCTTTAGCCATTCATCAGTTGATGGCCATTTGGGCTCTCTTCATAGTTTGGCTATTGTAGATAATGCTGCTATAAGCACTGGGGTGCATGTACCCCTTTGAATCAGTATTTTTGTATCCTTTGGGTAAATACCTAGTAGTGCAATTTTTGGGTCATAGTGTAGTTCTATTTTTAAATTTCTGAGGAACCTCCATACTGTTCTCCAGAGTGACTGTACCAGCTTGCATTCCCACCAACAGTGCAAGAGGGTTCCCTTTTCTTCCCACCCTCACCAACACCTGTTGTTTCTTGTGTTGTTAATTTTAGTCATTATGACAGGTGTGAGGTGGTATCTCACCATGGTTTTGATTTGTTTTTCTCTGATGATGAGTGATGTTGAGCTCTTTTCATGTCTTTTAGCCATCTGGGTGTCTTCTTTGGAAAAGCGTCTATTCATGTCTTCTGCTCATTTCTTGACTGGATTACTTGTTTTTTGGATGTTGAGTTTGGTAAGTTCTTTATAGATTCTGGATACTAACCCTCAGTCACATATGTTGTTTGCAGATATCTTCTCCCATTCCATAGGCTGTCTTGTTTCCTTTGCTGTGCAGAAGCTCTTTATCTCTATGAAGTCCCAGTAGTTCGTTTGTGCTTTTGTTGTTTCCCTTGCCTCCAGTGACATGTCTAATAAGAGACCAAAGTCAAAGAGGTTTCTGCCTATGTTCTCCTCTAGGATTTTGATGGTTTCCTGTCTCACATTTAGGTCTTTCATCCATTTTGAATTTGTTTTTGTGTATGGTGTAAGAAAGTGGTCCAGTTTCTTTCATCTGCATGTGGCTGTCCAGTTTTCTCAACACCATTTGTTGAAGAGACTGTCTTTTTTCCATTGGATATTATTTGCTGTTTTGTTGAAGATTAGTTGACCATAGAGTTGAGGGTCAATTTCTGGGTTCTCTGTTCTGTTCCACTGATCTGTGTGTCTATTTTTGTGCCACTACCATACTGTCTTGATCACTACAACTTTGTAATATAGCTTGAATCCAGAATCATGATGTCTCCAGTTTTGTTTTTCTTCTTCAGAATTGCTTTGGCTATTCAGAGCCTTTTGTGGTTCCATACAAATTTTAGGATTGATTGTTCTAGTTCTGTGAAAAATGCCTGTGGTATTTTGATAGGGATTGTATTAAATGTGTAGATTGCTTTGGGTAGTACAGACATTTTAACAATGTTTGTTCCTCCAACCCATGAGCATGGAGTGCTTTTCCATTTCTTTCGTAAATGTTCTATAGTTCTTAGAGTGCAGATCTTTTACCTCTTTTGTTAGGTTTATTCCTAGGTATCTTATTGTTTTTGGTGCAATTGCAAATGGGATTGATTCCTTCATTTCTTTTTCTGCTGCTTCATTATTAGAAATGCAACAGATTTCTGCACATTAATTTTATATCCTGCAACTTTGCTGAATTCATGTATGAGTTCTTGCAAGTTTTTGGTGGAGTCTTTTGGGTTTTCTACATGGAGTATCATGTCGTCTGCAAATAGTGAAAGTTTGACTTCTTCCTTGCCAATTTGGATGCCTTACATATTTTCCTTCCTTTAATCTCTGGATATTTTGACAAATTCTTTCTAGGAAGAATTTTTAGTTGTTATGCACTTGTTATATGTGTAACAGAGGGAGTTTTATTCATGGGTGATCAGGCAACCAGATCATAAAATTAGAATTACCTCAGGATGTACATCAACAGAGAAATTTAAATATATTACTTAAATACATTATTTTACATATTACATGAGAAAGCAACACTATTTTTGGTAATATTAATAACAAAATAATTGAGTAAGTACTATGAGTTAGGGACTGTGTTATCTCTTTTAATCATTACAGAGCTCTAAAAGAGAGTTTGCTTATGGTTACTAATATATAGAGATAACAAGTACCAGAGTCAAATCTGAGTCTGCTGGTATAATTGCTGCTGCTCATAAACACTGGACTGACATGACATTGGTATATGAATTTTAAAATCTGTATTTTAACATTTTATTTTATACATTTTATTTTTGTTCATCATAAAGGTTATATTTCTGATTTTATTAAAAAGATTATGCACATAATAGGCACTTGATTACATATTTAAACCTAAAGAAACTTATTAGTTAAAAACTAATTCACTCTTATGTCTTTTGCAGTAATATCACTGAGTTAGATAAATAGTAAATTTGTAATAATTTTTATGTACTTGACTTGGGATGAAACCCAAACAAAATCCCATAATAGAAGAAAATAAGTCACAAATAATCAAACTGTTTCACATATACAGAAAGTGTGAAGAGTATTTAAAAATCACTTTTGTGGTAGTAGAGCAATGAAAGCATTCATGTGGAATCTATTTCATTTTAGACTGTGTTTCTAGTCAAGCAAAACCAGAATTCTCCCCATGAGTGTCCAGATCAAAGACACTGCTTCTTGCTCAGTTTCTTAAACAAAAAAAATATTTGAAATACATTTCAAGCTCCCCTTGTCCATATAACCTTCCTACTGGATTTATATTAACTCTGAGCATCTTATTAATTGGTCATTGGGAAGAATGTCCGTCCTAGGATATATTGTTAGTTGCTATGGGAAAACATTCAACATGCATGTTAGCAACATATTTTCTCAATTATACAATGAATAAAAGAAGGTAGGGGACCTCTTGTGTATAAATGGATGATGGAAGAAGTTTAGGTGGTTGAGGAAATTGCAGGCAGAAAGGATGATAATTTTATTTAGCTATGGAGACAATTAGAAAGATTGATACAATCATCCTTTTAAGGCATAAGAGTAGAATAATGGAAATTTTACAAAAATGAAATGACATAACTGAGATGTAGTCAAGATTGAATGAGATCAGTGTTCATAGGCACCACATGGAATGTGAATGAAGGATTCTTCCAGGTTCACCTGTCATTTATTTTTTTATTTTTATTTTTTAAAAGATTTTATTTATTTATTTGGCAGAGACTGCCAGTGAGAGAGGGAACATAAGCAGGGGGAGTGGGAGAGGAAGAAGCAGGCTCCTAGCAGAAGAGCCTGATGTGGGGCTCGATCCCAGAATGCTGGGATCACACCCTGAACCAAAGGCAGACGCCCCTCACCTGTCATTTAAATTGGTTATTGATTACTTAGTATTTATAAAATATAATGTAATATAAGATAAGACATTATAAAATATACTAACTCATGTTGAGTTAATTCTAAGTTAAATGCAGACTAATTATGTGGAATGGTTATTATCTGACCCACACATCTCCTCTTAATGGGTAAGTTATGGTGAGGAAGAAACCTCAGGAAAACACATCTTTACGCTTTCTTGGTAAGGTCTGAAAGAATTTCAGATAGTACTCAGCTCCTTGCCATATGCAAATACACCTAGATGTGCTAACTTTTTGGTACAATTATGAGTCATTATCATGGCTAAATGAATTAAAGAGAGATTTTTAAGAAATATATGAAATGAAATTCTGTTTTCTAAAGACTGAGAAAAAAAATTATACTATTTTCAACAAATGTTCTGACTGAATGTATGGCCTTTTCCCCCCCGGATAACTGGACCGTGTAATATAAGGGACATATCCTTTATTTATTTATTTATTTATTTATTTATTTATTTATTTATGTCAAATCCTTTAAATTATTATTAAATATTTTGAAAATCATTACAAACTGCATTGCATATTTTTTATTCTCCTTCAACACTGATATTAATCCTAATTCCAAAATGACTCATACACTTTTTGAATGTATGTACATGTTCTTTTACCTTTGATTTCTTCTTTCTGGACATCTTCAGCCACTGCTGTTGGTTCACCCTTACCCTCCTTCTAGTTATATCCTGCGTTTGAAGATTTCAATCTACTTGGATCTGAAATAAAGTCCAGCTTCTTAGATGTTGTATAAATGAACAGTAATGAAGATCTGAATGAAGATTTAGCGACCTTTCCCTTAACTTGAATGGACTTCATACATCAGACTTCAAGTAAAAGTTGGACAATCATCACTAAAACTGTAAAGGAAATTCCAAGCATTCGATTGAAAGAGGAGAAGTTTAATTTAGGTCACTTTTGGTATTCTTTCCACAGAGTGTTCAGAGAGTTCTTTTTCGATCTTCCAGATTCCCAACCACGTTCATTTATGTTAAATAAAGTTATTGGAATTAAGTTTTAGAATTTTTATCTCATAGAGTACATAATTAAAATGAAGGATGATAATGTGATTTGTCATTTAAACAAATATTTTGAGATTGAAAAAGAGAGATATTAATAATTATGTCAGGAAGTAAAGACAAGCTGAGACTTTCTGTGGCTAACCAGAATGCATACGGTTATACTCCACCTAAAAGTGACATGTGTGCTAGAAAATCCCCCAGGCATAATTTTTTTCAGTGAATTAAAAAAAATTGATTTAGTTCATTTACTTTTACAAATTATAACTGCTTTTTTTTTTTTCCAGCATCCAGTGCATTTGCCTTTTATTCCCTAAAACTGACATAAAAAGAAGGAAAGAGTTAATATTACATTTCTCCTTTTGGTCTTCTATATTTTATTTATTTAAGGAAGTCAGTAATCCTTTTTTAGATCCTAGTTCAGAGCTTAATTTTAGTCTTCTTTTATTCATTAAAGCAATAGTTGGAGAAAAACAAACTGAATAGGATAATTTTTTTCTAGGAAAAAGATAATTCCTTAATTCTTTGTTGTCTATCCTAATGCTTTAATATAATTTCAAGGCTTCTTTGAAGACTTAAAAAAAGATTTTGTGATTTTTTTTTCCTTGGGAATGCCACTTAGTAGGTGCCAAAACATATTTAGCAGGTGGTAGCTAATTTTCATTTTAATGAAGCTAATCTTTACAGAGTAGGATAACATAAGGTTTTACCATCTGTGTGTATCCTATTTAGTTTAACCAGGTTGGAAAAACCTAAAAGAAGGTCTATGAAACAAAAAGCTAGATGTTGTTCAACACCAGCATTAGCTACCTGAAAGCAGTACTATTTTAAATATCAAATATATAGGGAGATTATAAATGGCAATATATTAGCCCACAATTTTTGCTGAACTATATATTCATGATTTGCATCCAATGATCTTTTAGAGCATTACTTAGGAGGAGTTTTGAATTAAGAATTTAATGTAAGACATCTGAAAATCTAGCTGATGATTCTCAAAACAGAAATGCTAAAAGCATATTTCAAGAGCCAGAGAATTTAAAATATTTTGGATTTAATTTTTCCTGTCTTTCACATCATTGATGATAACTTCTTTACACGATTCTTATTTTCATTTTTTGTTTTAATACACATTTAAATCTTTCTGTTAGCTTCTGTTTGCTTGCAAAGGTTAAGAAACTTTTGCATTTATGGGGGTGTCTAAGTTTGAAAACATTAAAATACTTTTGTCCAAAAAGATTATGGCATGTTTTTTATCTCAAGAAGTGGAAAATTCTCATTACTTTTTAAAAACCACTTAAATCTTATACTATATAAGTAATAAATACAAGTAGGAAGTTGAACATTTACTACATACAAGCGTCTGCCTTCGGCTCCGGCCATGATCCCAGGGTTCTGGGATCAAGCCCCACGTTGAGCTCCCTGCTCAGCGGGGAACCTGCTTCTCCTTTTCCCTCTGTTGTTCCCCCTGCTTGTGCTCTCTGGCTCTCTCTGTCAAATAAATAAATAAAATATTTAAAAAAAAAAGGTATTCAGAATATCATGAATTCAATGAGAATAAAAAAATGGACTATAAGAAAGTAAATATTTTATGGCTCAAAATGAGATACTTATAAAATGGAAGAATAAGAAGAGGATGTGGAAAGAATGGGAGGAAAAGAGAGAGGAGAAGAGAAAAAAGACAGTGAGAGGGATATTATAGATAAAAATAAAGAGTGGAAGAGGAAGGAATCCCACATTTGCATGAATGTTTTAGTTATATTTGCTTTAAGTGGTCTTATAAAGTAGTGTAAGGAGGTTAATGTGATTTGAAAATAAAGAACTATTTAGGATGCTGGGTCAATTCATGTTTGATTGCCCAATAGAGTGAATTTTAGGTATTTATTTAGAAGAAACCTCCACATTATTAGAAAAAGTGAACTTTGGGCATTAGGAGCATTTACATGTATCAACTATACTTAAGTAACAAAGATGACAAACTTATGCTGAAGAGAAATTTGCTGAACACATAAAAATAATAAGATGATTAATATTAGAAGATTATTTGCTTTTCAAAGGAATTCCTGAATGGTCTTTTTTTTTTAAATAATTGCTCTAATGAATTTAATTGATTTAAAAATTATTAATTGCTTAATTGATGGACTAGGGATAAATAAACTAAACATGACAAAATTAAAAGCTGTTTAAACCGTGAATGTGCCAGACATGAAGTTAAAACATTTCTGAAAGTATTGTGCAAATTAATAGGGAGGTATAACCCTATTGATGTGTACCGGGTACAGACCATGTCAGTTTTCTTAAGGTACAACATATTTTTTTCAGACTTTCTGTGTGTTTCTGGCATCTTACTAGAATTTGCTTACCATAGTTTCTTTTATTAGCCTTTTATTAACCTTTATTATTTTCTTTTATTAACCTTTATCTGGGAACTTAGTGATTCTTTTCTAGCTTAAGTTTTTCAAAGTCAGTGTTGTTTCCCAAACTACTTTTTCCTTCAGAGTTTCTGTTTTTGTGCTTTGTTCTGTACTTTATATTTCTTCCATTTGATCTTCCAGTACAATAATTAGGATATCAATAGTGATACTTCTTTTCTCACTTCATCTACTAAAGTTGAATTTTTTTTTTAAGTTTGTATATACATTCCTTTGGAGATTAAATAAAAAAGTGTTTAAATGGACTTAGATCTCTTTACATTCTATTCTTTTTTTTTTTTAAGGCTGTCATCTGAATTCTCAGCAATTCTTGTTACATTTGGAACTAATCTTCCTGTGTGTTTTATTTTTTATTCTCTCTTTGCCTGCCATTACTTTGCCTACCCACATTCTAGTCTGGTTGTTGGGATGCTTTACGTAGCTAAATCCTGAAATTGGTGGGCATGTGTCTTTAGCTCTGAAGTGGTACCTGGTGGCACGGAATTTTTCTCCTCTCCAGGAATCAGAGAAATCCCGTCCGCTGATTTTCTCAACCACAGAGGTAGGCTCTCCTTGCCTGAGGACTATGGAAAACAATGACCAACACCTGGTTTTGTAGCTCCTCTGGGGTCATTGAAACTACTTAGATCTGGGTGAATGTTTCTTAAATGAGATCTTTTTTCTTTCTTTTTTTTTTTTTGAATGTACATCTTTTTTTTTAAATTTCTCTTTTTTTCCTTTTACTTTCACATAATTTCCTTCAAGATCATAACAGGTTAAGAAAAAAAAAGTCTTATTGAATGTTAAAAATAAAAAAGGTCAAGTGAAATGCTGATTTTGCATTTTTAAACCAAGATCGACAAATAGATTTCTACGTAAAGGCAGGGAGATGGAAGAAACACATCCTATCTGACAGAGTTTCTGATATTTCTCATGAGTGAAAATAATACAACTAAGTTAGTCATAAAATATATGCAAAAACAGTGTTACCCAGTATTTAAAGTTTTACAGAAAACAACATTAAAAAGAGTACAGAAGGACAAAATTTTATTATTGGCCGGGATGTTAGTGACAATAACAACAGTAAAAGCTAGTCTGTATCGAGACTTAATTAAATGCCAACCACAGTAGCCAGCAACTTACATTTATTATATATCACTTAGTCACCATCTCTTAATTATAGATGAAGAAATGGAGGCTTCAGAATAGCCAAGGAGTTGTCTTAGGTCGGACATTTAGAAAATGGCAGAGTTCAGATTCCAACCCCAGTCCAAATGCAGAGAGGTTGAGAGAGGGCTTGGAGCCTCTCAGCCAATTTGTGGTAATGTAACAAATCCTCAGATCTGAGACAGACCACTGGATAAAGTCAAAATATACCTCCTTCATCTTCAAATCAGCAGCCATTTATTACTGTTAATGGTTCAACCAAGTCTTTCTTACTCCTCCCAATTATTCTGAGGAAAATGTACTAGCACTTACAGAAAGAAAAGTCAAAAGTGAAAAACAAAAGCTTTTAGGAGTCAGGAAGTCATTGTATGAGTGGCTTCACAGTCATGGCCCTGCTTTTTTCTTTTTACTAAATACCTTCCCTACCATATTTTAATTCATCTATTTAACTCTAATTCATAAAACTTAGTTGCCATGGCATAGAAGATATGCAAAATATCACTTATGGGACCCTCGGCTCTTCAATACTTACTTTTTGTACTTCAAGTGAAATTTACTTTATTTACTAAGTTTGGTTTTGATTTATAATACACGTTCATTCCCTTTGCATCTTAGTATATATAAAAAACACAAATTGAAATACTAAACTTAGCATGAGTTCTTGGCTCAACTATCCTTAGCCTGCCCAATAGATGGTGCAGTTTTAATTCTACTAACATTTACACAAAGTCATTTCCTCCCTCCTCTTAATAATTATAGTAAAACACTACATTTAAAAGAAAGGCTGGAATCCCTTCTCCTTTATATGTAAAGATACTCATAAAATAATGTTAATTAAGCTAGTTTAAATCTTCATTTCTATGCTTGTTAATTACTTATGCATCTATAGCATGCCTAAGACATTGTCTTAGGTGGTGAGTATGATCCTGCCAGCCTCTAATAAGCTTATAATCTGGTAAAAGGAGGATAAGTCACATATACAAATAATTATTAGATAAAAGATGTTATGATCGCTACAGATGTAATAGTACTTTGGGAGTTCATATGTTCATAATATAACTAGTTAAAGGTTAAATTTTCCAAACACCCTGTGATTTAATATAAATAGTTAATGAATATTCATGTTTTCAAATCCTTTAGCTTTGTTAATGTTATTTCTTTATGTACACATTTCCTAGGTCAACACATTTTCTATCACAAGCAGTAAGCCGTTCAGTGTACAAGCTAGTAAGCAGTCCTAGCTCAATTGCTTCCAGTAGTTATAGCTTAAATAAACCTTCCACTCAACTCACTGGTCATGCTGGTTCTCTTTGTGTACATTTGCATGCAAAACCACAGACTAGTTTAAGATTTTTTGAAATGACAGATATTCACAGATGTAAGCCTTAATTATGACAGTATGCTTAAGTTATCATTGATACTATCACTGATGAAAGAACTCCCATTGATGAGAAAGAAATTTCTTTAAAAAAAATTTTTTTTTATTTAAATGAGATCTTTTTAATTCATTAGAGCTTTCCAGTACTACTCACACACACCCCAGAACTACCTTTCTTTTCTGGCATTTATTCAGATACTCTGTTCCATTCCCCTAGTCTTTATAGCTCTGTTCCCCATTCTTTCATTATGGCAGAGAGTTACATGCTGTTCTTTATGAATACCAGTAGAAGTATAGGCCTATAGATGCTCCAGCCCTGCCAGCAGTCCCAGAAGATTCTTCTCTCAGAAGGAATGCTGGTTAATTGAATTAGATTAGGAAGGGAAGGACATCAGAAATGCATTTAGAAATTCCCAATATTTGCAGAAGTAAAATTGACTAATTGACTAATTTGACAGTACTTTACTTTTTCTACTGTAGAAGCAAATAATACACTCTGGGGTAGCCAACTATTATGTGGCAAGAAATGAAGTGAATACTGACATCTAGAAAGTGGTAGGTGGTGCTAATGGGCTCATTCTATCAGCAACCGAATTCGACATTTATTGAACACTTAAAGTATGCTCTAGACACTGTGTCAAGATGGTCTATGAGATGAAATATAAATAAGACAAAGATCCTGCTTTCGATGTGCTCACAAAACAGGGATTGGCATAGGAGGCATCATGGGTAATGGTAAGCATGTCAAATTACGGGGACTTGGAGCTTCACAGTCTTCTCCAAGATAAATGATTACAGGGTACAGAGACAGTGTCACACCAGCACCATCTCACCATGCCTTCTCCTTTGGGTATCAAAATTCTGCAAGCTCTTTAGTACGCTCTCTGAGGTATGTGTCCCTTTAAGCTTTAGTGAAGAAAACATGCCAGCAGCCTCCACTCTCACTCTGTGCGATCTTTACGTTGCTCAACTCTGCAAATCAGATTCTGCTAGGTTGGAGTCCAAAAACAAGTCACAGTGGTGCTCTTGTGGGTCTGTACTGTCATGAGTGTTTAAAATTTCTTCCTGATACACTTTTACAGTTTTTCCCTAAGTGGTAAATGATTGCTTACATATATTTAGATGGTGATTAATTTGACCGTGAAGATGAATAAAATAATTAGGAGACATGCAGCAGAATAATTATTTTATTTCTAGATGTAGGCATAGCATCTTTTTAGTATATTAAATTTTTGAACTGATTTTCATTCTTGGATCATGGTACAGTTTTGTTGCTTATTTATGTGACTTCAAAGCAGAATAGCTTACTAATATATATGTACTTAGTTTTTTTTTTGTGTGTGTGTAATTCATTTGGAAATTGGTTTTGGACAAATTATAAATTAGTCAATGTTTCCTTTAAAAATAACTACTTTAGAGATGCCTGGGTGGCTCCGTCGGTTAAGCGTCTGCCTTCGGCTCAGGTCATGATTCCAGGGTTCTGGGATTGAGTCCTGCATCAGGATCCTTGCTCAGTGGGGAGCCTGCTTCTCCCTCTGCCTCTGCCCCTCCCCCTGCATGTGCATGTGCATGCGCTCTCTCTCTCTGACAAATAAATAAATAAAATCTTTAAAAAAATAACTACTTTAGTTAAAAAGTAAACTATTGTACCATTACCACAAAGTAAGCAAGCATTTAAAATATTCTAAAGATGTATTTTTAATATGGTTAGGAAAATTTCCTTTTGTAGCTTATAAATTCAATTAATGCTAGAAAGAAAGAATCACCTTGAATTCTTACATCAGTTTTAAAATTACATGTAAACTGAGAGCTTTATTGAAAATTATCATTCATTAGCTGGGATGCCTGGGTGGCTCAGTTGGTTAAGTGTCCGACTGTTGATTTCTGCTCCAGTTATGATCTCAGGGTTGTGGGATCAGCCCCATGTTGGGTTCTGCCCTCAGCAAGGAGTCTGTTTGAGATTCTCTCTCTCCCTTGGCCCCCTCCCTACTGCACACTCTGTTTCTCTCTCTAAAATAATAAATACATATTTTAAACATTATTCATTAGAAGTAATATCAAACAGTCCATAATTATTAGAAATTAAAAAACAAATTTTCTTGAAGATATTTTGCAGATGTTTTCTACCCTAGGTAAAGATGTTGCCAAACTAAAATGGATAAATATAAAAGGAATGAACACAAAACAGAAATTTATTTTGATGTTTTGGATGGTCTTATTGAATATAACATGCTCACATACACCTACTTAATATTCAAAAGAAATGTTTTAAGTAAGAACGCTGGTCTGAAACATCAAAAGTATAGTTATCCTGTAAGTGTTTTTAAGGATGAATTAATTTCAATACAAAAGTATGTGTTATCTACCCGAGTTCTTGGAACTCTATTAGGTAGAAATGGTAGTAATATTTTTTCAGATAATAGCAGTGATCTAATGCCATGTGATTTTCAAAAGCAAAGTAAATAATTGAGTCTTCTTATTATGGGTGGTTTTAATGAAATATGGATACTTTGATCATAGTCTTATTTAAAGACTTTCTCCTCTGAAAATCTGGAATTCCTTGTACTAATTATGTGCTTGCCATCTGCAGCTGAGAGTGTGACAATAAAGTAGTAGTACCTCCTATTCTCATTATAGTTAGCAAGTACTAAATTCTAAAACAAAGCCCGAAACAAAAAATCATTTCTAGTTGAATATCAGAGACTGTAATTTTAAGTAAGGTGGAGTTTCTTTCTGCTTTCTAGCTCTGGATAGTTTACTAAGGTCATTTTAGAAGTAAGTGATTAAACAAGATTATAACATCTTGGCATTAGAAACTTAATTGTACATCAAATTAATCTACCCCATCTCAAAGAGATACACAACGAATTCTTCTAAATTAGATTAGGATTTATGGTCCCATTCAAATTCCTTGATCTCATTACCAATTTTTATGAGACTTCTTTAAAAGAATTTTTAATGCTCTTCAAAGTGTCTGATAATACATTATGAGCTTATTTCCCAGATCGTTATACCTGCATTTCTCAATCCAGTAGACTTTTCAGTGGTCTGCTTAAATGTCAACCCCCCCCAAGAAACTGATGGCCAGTCCCAGAGCAGCATGATTACCTTTCCTTTGAACATTCAATGTATTGTATGTTTTTATTTTTCTTATGCTGCTTATAGCCATGAGTTAATGCAAATAATTATTTTTCCTGTTTTATAAAGATAGGATAAACCTATAAAGGAAGTTCTAAGTACTTAATAAAATGCCAAGGATCTGTAATAGGTATGCTACATAACAATCATGAATATTTATTGAACTTAATGAGGTGCAAGGTATTGAAATAAGAACTGTAGGGGTTCAAGAAGTTGAACCATTTTCCTTGATATCAAGGCAATAATAGTCTAGTTGAAGAGATGCAAAGTAAAAACATGAAGATATCAATAAAAGATTTATATATCAGTTCAGGACCAGAAATGTGTAGTTCATGTTGATTGTTAACTATATTAAGCAGACTATAATTGCAGTATGACTAAATAAGAAGAAAAAAACACACACACATGAGAATGCTGCATTGATAAAGGACTTTTATGTAAATTGGAATAATAATTGTGATGAATGGGTAAAATTTGGATGGCTAGAATAGAGGAATAAAGTTATTCTTTGCATATCGAAAAATCTAGAAAAATCATAGTGATGTACACATGAGTGACTGTGAAAGATCCATCCTGTGAGATGAGATCCTAAGAAAAAAATAGCAGAATGGAAGAAAAATGAAATTCTAAGGGGCTTTTGTGTGATGAAGAGGATTACATGCCAGGATTGTGCTACCTAAGTAGCACAATATATGTGTGGCCATTAAAAGTGTGGGAAACTCAAAATGGATTTATATTAAGTAAAATTTAATTAAAAATATGAAAGAAAGAAGCTATTGTTTAAGTAAATATGCTACATTTGCATGAGAAAAATATACAGAAGAAACATTATTGTTAATTATATTGAGAAACAGTTGTCATGACTGGTGAGTACTGAACTTGTTTAGTGTTTGAGTTAGTGACAGTTTAAAAGTTGTATTTCTAATTAGATTAAGAAAAATCACTGCATTACTTAGCTATATGCAATAATATAATTTCTATTCTATTGCTTTGCTTAATGCAATTTTGGGAATTTGAAAGTGTAACGCCTTAAGATACTCTCAAGTAATATGCATTCAAGTCTTCAGAGACAATGTGTTGATATGGAATGTATCTTCAAATTTCTACTCATGATATAACAGAAACAAAACAGGTAGGGGAGATTTTAATCCTTGGTTTCTGGAAATCTTTTTACCTTATCTAAAATGCCCTTTCTTTCTTTCTTTCTTCCTCTTGTTATTGTGGTTCTTTATTTCTCTGTTAGTTTTTAGTGACTCTACTCATAAGTGTTTTTTTCCTCTAATACTTTCTCATCCCCGTCTCCTATTTAGACTACTGTTACTTTCCTTTCATAATTTCACTGCAGATCTCTTTGACAGAGTAGTCTACTTTCACTGTCTGTATTTCCTCACTGTCAATTCACTTGTTAATCTATTACAATCTATCTTCCTTTGTCCTCAGTATTTTGAAGATTCTGCTCTGTCAGAATCATATGTAGATAGCATTTTGGATAGCTTTACATGCATCATTTCACTTGAGTCTTCTTTAAAGAGTGTCATTCATATATTTCCTGCATAGCTCTTTCTCTGAAACTACAGATATATTCCCAAATTATGCTCTCTCAGACACCTGGATGTCCTTGATGTTTCATCACCTGGATGAAAGCATCTCAGAGTCAAGACATCTAAAAATCTAAAATTATGTTATTTCCTACTGTTTACTTCATGGCTACAAATGTACTTTCCACCATAATGCATTTTTTTGAAAGGCATAGCTCTTTATTTGGTCCTGAAGAGAGAAAACATAGGATCATCTTCTTTTCTCTATATCTCTTACCACATATGTAGTTAATCTCTGAGTCCTGTTTTTTTGATTTACTTCTATAAGTGCTCTCTATATTGTCCTTAATTATTATCTGCCTTAGCATTGAGTTGAGATATATGTGTGTGTGTGTATATATATATATTTTTTTTTCCTTTCTACTTGTTTCTTTCTTTTTTTTTCTTTTACTTTATGTAATAGCTTCTTAGCAGTGCTTCTTGTATCCATTACATGCTGGCAAGCAGCGTATAACTTGAAATGTGAGCTCACATTTCCAGCTTCATTTCAAGTCATTCCCTTCAACTTGTCGTACTATATGCTCTATTCACACAGGATTAGGTAGCATGCTTCCAACAAGCCCTTTTATAAGTCCATGCCTTGGGCTCTTTGGTCTATATAAGGTAGAACAACTTTCCCTGGCTTTCCTTGCACTGTAAATCCCTTTCAAAGTACAATAGGAAGGTTCACTTATCTTGTAAATCATAGAATTATTCTCTTTGATTCATTTCAAATAGCATTTTGAACTTTTTTTTATTATGCCATTATATTTTATTGGAAGTTTCTTATGTGTCTGACACTCAAAATGGACTATCTTTTTCCTAAGGAGAGTACTGTGTTTTATTCCCTGTAAACACAGTTTTTTAAAAAGTTCCTGATACGTAGTAGGTATTCAATAACTGCTATTGAGTCAATACTTCCATTAAAACATACATTGCAATGCATTCATTTATTCAATCAACATATTTATTATGTAATATACACCAATCACTATTCCACTTCTCAGGCTATAGCAGTAAATACATGAATTCCTTGCTATGAAGCTTACATTTTAGAGAAGAATAAAGGAACCATTAATAAATTGGATCTCACATATTAGTAAGTTTTATGAAGTAAATCAAGGAATGGTGCAATCTATGGACCAATCTAATGACAGAGCTAAGTTTGATTTTTGAAAGGCAGTCATCCAGGCCTTCACTGAGGAAGTGGCATTTAGTTGAGACCTACATAGTGTGAAGGAACAAAGACCTAAGGAAAGAGACTGAGAAAAACTACACATACAAGTCCAAAGAGAGGAATGAGTATACCATGTCGTAGAAAGTGCAAGAAGACCAGGGTGTCTGAAGATGAGGAAAGAGATAAAAGTTGTGAAAGATGATATTGAGAGAGTTGGGTATTGTGGTACTGAGAAAGAAGGGTTGGATTTCATCCCAACTGTGATGGGAGAACCTTGGAAGGTTTTCAGTAGGGAGTGACAGATTATCAGTTTTTTAAGATTGCTCTGGCTGCTTAAAAGTGGAAAGAATGTAAGCTGAGAGACCAGTTAAGAGGCTACCAAAAGCCCCAGTTGAAACAGTCATGATTTGTATCACTGTAGTGGCTATGGAGGTGATAAGAAATGGTTAGTATCAAGATGGATTTTTGAAGGTCTATTAAATAGAAATAGATTAAGGGTTCCATGGGTTGGCTTAGTCAGTTAAGCGTCTGATTCTTGGTTTCAGCTCAGGTCATGATCTCCTGATCGTGACATCGATCCCCGCATTGGACTCTGTGCAGTGGGGAGTCTGAGATTGTCTTCCTCTCCCCCTCCCCCCTGCTCTGTCTCTCTAAAATAAAAAAAAAAATCTTAAAAAAAAATAGAAATGGATTGTATGGATTGTATATGAAGAATTAATAATAACTAATTTCTTGACATGTGCACTGTATAAATAGTGATGCTGTTTAATAATGGAGAAAAATTAGGGGAAGGTATAATCGGTCTGTAACTCAAATAGAATATGAATTCAGTTGGGGTGGGGGCCCCTGGCTTATTCTTCTTTATTTTCTCTAGCATAGTGCCCATCAAAAGTAGGCTTTTAATAAAAAGTAATCATCCCTGGATCTTAATCAACAAATAGCTATTGTAATTATTTTTATTCCTATAATTTTTCAGCCTGTATTCACTCAACAGATAAAATGGAGTGTGCTAAATGCACTGAGGCAATGAGGATACATTAATGATTAAAATAGATAGCACAAGTTTATATTCTAGTTAGATGATTTATACAAAAAATTAATTAGATATATAGTAGATTGTGATAAATGCGGCAGAAAAATTAAGTAGAAAAAGACAGTTGAGGTGAGAGGAACATTATAAATTTACAGAATCTATGAAAGCCCTGAGTAGCAACATGCTTGGCTTGTTCTAGCAATGGCAAAAGGCCAGTGTGGCTGGATCAGAGTGGAAGAGATGACGTAGTAGGACATGAATTCCAAGATGTAAGGAGAGACCAGATTATGTAGAGCCATATTGGCAATTTTAAGAATTTTATCTTTTACTCAGAAAAATGAGAATGAAATGAGAGGTTTTCAACAGAGAAATGGCGAAGTATGATGTACACTTAATAGGATACGTCCGGATTCTGTGTTAGGCAGAGACTGCCTTGGGAGGTCAGAAATGAGAAAAACAGTTACTACATGTTCTTGGCCAAACCAAGGTGAATAACTGAATGTTGGGAGCCATGGTTGGATATCTTCTGAAATTAGAAATATACAGAATTTGCTCACGTATAGGATTGCAATGGACATGAGAGAAATAAAAGCATATGAAGTTTTGGGCCTGAAAAATTAGAAGAAAGGATTTTTCATTTACTGAGTTGAAAAAAGGAGACATGAGGAGCTCATATCTGAACTTACTGAGTTTGGGATATCCATTGGACATCCAAGTGCAAATAACAGGCAGGAGCAGTCTACACGAGTCTGTAATATAGGAAGAGAGCTGTTCACTGTAGAGTCATGGATCTGGTAATCATCAGAGTTATATGTTTCTTAAGTCAAAAGACTAGGTAAGATTATTAAGGGGTTCATAGAAACAACGCCTTAATTCAAAATTAAGAAATTGTAGGGATAAAAGGAGTCAGCAAAAGAGGATGCTGCTAATTAAAAATAAGGAGAGCATGGTATCTTGGAAGCCATTTAATTGAGGAATAAGTGAGCAGCTATACATAAAATACTGATAGTTTTGCTCACTATAAGAATTATGGCCCAATCTAGTATGCTTCTGAGAGTGAAACAGGTCACTATTAGTTACATCTGAACAACAGACACAAACAAGTACTATTCTAGGTAAACTGGGATGTATGGTCATGAAATGGTGTTTCAAGTATGAAGAAGACTGAGAAATGATCATTACATTTAGCGATGTGTAGGGCTTAATGACCTTGAGAACAAAAGCTTTGATAGAATTTTAAGATTAAAAGTCTGATTGAATATTTTCAAGAGAGAATGAGAAGAAGGAAATTGGAAATAGTAAGAACAAACAAATCATTGGAAAGATTTACTATAAAGAAAAAAAAGGGATGGAACCGGAAGAGGTTATGAGTCAAAAGAATTTTTTTAAAATGGTGATAATATATATATATATATACATATTATAAAAAATATAATTTTAGTATTTTTAACTGTAAAGTTGAGTGGCAGTGAGAACATTCATATTTTTTTGCAACCCATGACTGCCATTGATCTCCAGAATTTTTTCATCTTCTGAAACTGAAACTCTACCCATTAAACAACAACTCCCTATTTTCCCCCTTCTCAGCCCCTGCCAAACACCGTTCTCCTTTCTGTGTTTGTAAATCTGACTGCTTTAAGAACCTCACATAAGTGGAATCATACAGTATTTTTTTGTGGCTAGATTATTTCACTTAGCATATGTCTTCAAATTCATTCATGTTGGAGCATGTGCCAGAATTTTTAAGACTGAATAATATTTCATTTTTATGTATATAAATACCACATTTTGTTTATCATTTGTTTTCAGTGGACACTGGAGTACTTCTACCTTTTGGTATTGTAAATAATGCTTCTGTGAACATAATTATACAAATAATCTATTTGAGTCCCTGATTTCAATTCTTATCTTGAATACTATTTTTTTAAGACAAAAGACATCTAATGTTTATAGGCTTTCTATAGTTTTCTTGGGCCATTACAGAATCTGGAAAAGAGATGAATGATTTGTCTCTATGTCCAACAAATGTCTTTTAGGAAGACAATATGCAAACTTTAATTAGCAATCAATCTTAAGTGCTTTAAATCAACAAAGTAACTTGGGGTCCTCGATGCTAGAGGCATATTCTACATGTGATAACAAAGCATCCTTGTTATACTTTCTAGGTCTGTTTGATTACTTAGGGACTTCAATTTGGAATCAGAATGGGAATAGAGTAAATTGTATAAACCAGTAAAATCCAGTGTTGGCAATTTAACATCTGATTATTTTATTATTTTTTCTTGCTCTGCCTCTTTTTTGTTTTATCTGGCTTTGGTATTTTTAAAATTATCATCTGAAGTTTGATGATATATACTGTATTTGAGTCTCCAATAATATGAGACTTTGGTTTGAACCACAGCATTGACTGGACACAAATCTGTGAATATATCATAAAACACAAGTGCAGGATTAACAAATAGAATGACTCCCAGAGCAACCTTTAGCAAACAGTGTAAACAGAACATTTGCAGGATTTTTATAGCAAATGCAACCTCCCTAAATTGATATATATGTATGTATATAAATCTGTCCCAATGCTAATTGCTATGATATTTGTCTGCCACTAAAAGCTGACTCTTTCCTAACTAGCCTTTTGCCCTTTCTTGCCAATGTCATCTGTTAGACTCTGCAACATTATAATTCAATACAGAAGAACACAGCCATCACTGAATTCTGATGTCTTGAAATTGTTTAGGACTATCAGTTGATTGAAGAAGTGAAAATTTTGATCAGGTTTATGTCCCTGCTATGCACAGAGTTCTGCCAATTCTGGAATTGTACATTAATAGGAGAAAGTTTGAGTTATTGGACCATTACATGATCTCGTTCCAAAGTCTTTGGACAAAGGGTCACCTCTGCTTAAAAAGAACTCTTGCTTTTTACCTCCAGTCAGTCATTAATTTCACAAGGAAACCTCTTGACTATATCATATGTCAGCTCTCTCTACCATAATGTCATAGCACAGTGTAGCACTCTTCCTAATGCTTATTATCATTATAATTTTTTAGTGATTATTTGAATAACATCTGTCTCACCTATGAGACCGTCAGCTCCCTGTTGATAGGGATCCTGCCTGCTTTCATCACTGCTGAATCCCTGCTTCTTTGCATGGTGTGTGACACTATACTAAGCACTCAACAAATTTATTTGATGAATCAGTGGAATGAATGAATGATAAAGACATATAGAGGGAATTTTTAAAAAATATATATTTTTTGTGAACATAATGTATTATATAGGCTTCTAATTAGGGAAGTATAGTATGGATTAAGTAATTGTATATTAATTTCTTCAGAATTTCAAGTAAGAGTTGAACAATAAGAATTTCAGACCTGTGGGGGACCCGGGTGGCTAAGTCATTAGGGCATCTGACTCTTTTCTGCTCAGGTCATGATCTCAGGGTTGTGAAATTGAGCCCTGTGTTGGGCTCAGCGCTCAGTGCAGTCTGCTTGAGAGTTTCTCTTTTCCTGTCCCTTAGCCCCTCCCCCCACTCTTACCACCCCCCTCTAAAATAAATAAAATTCAAAGAAAAATAATTTCAGAGCTGTTATCAAGTGTCTATTTCATCACTTTGAATTGAAATTTTGGAACTGTGAAACACAAAAAGACCATTGATGGGCAGGCATTTCTCAAGAGAAGACTAGAAATCAAAAACCCATAAACAGAATTGCTGTGTTCTTACTAAGTTGCTTATATGGGCCAAGTGATAAGTGCTACTTTACCCATGAAAGCTTAAATTTTATATAGCCAGGATTATTTTAGTGTTCCACACATTTTATTGTTTTCTAATTCTCTCATGTTTAATCCCTATGAATAGCTGTAATTTGACAGAACAATTTACTTCATGACCATTTGGGATAAATGAAAGCTTAGTGATTTATTATCAGCAGTTAGAATAAGCACTTATTTGGTATTTCTGTGTACCAAGTACTGACCTAGGTAATTTACATATATTTTAAACTTTTAAGATATTTTATATTTCATTTGAACTAAACAAGAAGAGAATCTGTTATTTTTTCAGGCTGTGGAAATCTAACTGTGCTATATTCTGTCAAGTTTAAGTAGATTTACTATTATTATCACAGCTAACTGATATGTCCTAGCTGACCTCACATGTTCTCCCAATGAAGAATGGTCATATTAAAATCTTTGATCTTTCTATGAAAAATGACACTTCTATAGCAATCACTATCCACATAGACTAAGTGACAAAAAGGACAGAGTGGCCAGTGGTCATATCCACATTATACACATTAAAACTGTACTTTGCTTTATGGCTGCTGCTGCTGCTATTTGTAAAATACAGCTCTGCTTGAGTCTTTGCCTCGTAGTCACAAAGCCTGCCAGGCTCCTTTGATCACAAAGTCACCCCATGCTTACAGTCATGTTCCAAGTTGGTCTGTCTGCTTCTCTTCTTTCTAAGCAGTGATATTAGAGGTTGTGGTTCAGCATGTGTATAAAGTATTTCTTCTTCCTATTCTGTTTGCAGCTACTCCCCCTCAGGTCTCCATCCAGCAGTGGCTTGGACTCAGTAGAATCTCTACAAATGCCCTTATATGCAGAAATATCAAGCTGAGAGCAATATATTTTTTTTGGTCACAGTGAATACATACAACATTATTATATTTTGTATATATTATATAATCATGTATTAGAGTTTACAGTTTACTCAGTTTATAATTTCAGTACTGAATTCCACCATGAGAATGAGAATAGGTTACTGACCTATGGTAAAGTTGTATTTTTCACCATTTTTAAATCCTATTTCCATAAAAAATTCACTCTGAAATCCTATTAGCATCCATCTCTAATAAACTGTGATCGCTGTAATGGCAGTCTCATTTCTTTCTTAAAATAAAACCAATTTCCAATTAAACTATTAACTGAACTAGACAATATAAAAGACAGTTATTTTGCATTACAGGATAAGAGATTATTTTGTATAACTATAATTTTGCCCTCTGAGATCTACTTTCTAACTGATTTATTACAGAGAGGCTGAATTTCAGCTGAGAACAATCTCAGATCCTGGCAATTGTAATAAAAGTGGATTCCAAAAAATCAAGAAATCCAGTGATGTACCTAATAATTCTCTATGGTTAGTTTTGAGTTCTTCAACTAATTGTCGAGACTATTTCATATTTATTCTGCTTAAAATCTACCTTGGGTATTGTAGAATTCCAATTACACAAATGGTACAGCTATTACAGTTTTATTATTTATGCAATGCATATTTATTGTGTGCCTACTATGTATAAAGCATTACTCTAATGCTTGGATACATCCTGTGATTAACAGACAAAAGAAGAATAGTGCTCCTTTGTTTGTTGATATTCTCTACATTTTGCGACTTTCAGTGAAGGCAAATAGTTTTAATACTAGTTATCACTTTTTTCACTTCATTTGTCAGGTTGATTAAAATTTTTACATGGTAAAAAGATTTAAAAAAAATTGAATTCCAGGCAGGCGCATGCAAGAGAATATTGTAGACACAGAACCACTAAATTTTGCCATCCTAAACCATAGCACGTTTTGTTTTTGCTAGAACATTATAGTTTTCAGATGCATGTAGAGAGAACAGTCACAGAAGGCTTGTCGTTGTCATCTGTTTTTTACATCTCAAATATTTTATTTGAAAATAATGTAGATGAAATGCTTAAAGTATGTTACAAAGAATCAACTTCACTGCTCCTGAAAGGAAAGACTGGTTAGTACTTTTGATAAATTTTATTTTATAATAAGATACAGTTTCCCTTATAATTTTTGACCTTTGGTTTATTCTATCATCCACATTTTATTAGATATTCTTTGTTATATAACAATTCTTAGAATTGTAGGAAAAGTCTAGTAATTACTTCATCAAATGCTCAAGATAACCAACACCTTTGTTTCTAGGGTCATTAAAGCAAAATATTTTTAGTAGTAGCCAACTAATGGTTTTCAGGTTTGACACAGAGTTGACCCATCTCCTCTAGTAACAGCATCCTTATCGTTTCAAATTACAATCAGTTCAAAATATCACTTTAATGATATCAGATTGGAAGGGAGCCCTGTGCAGTTTGACAGCTGTGCTCTATATTTAAGCTCAGTTAAAGCTCACTTTAAAGCAGCATGTCTTTGTAGTCATGAAGCTCCTTAATGCTGTGACATGTCTGTGATTCTGTGCATCAATCATGGTGGCAGAAAGCCATCTTCCTCCTTAAGAGGAAATGCTATGGAAGTAGGCAATGAAAGTATTGCCATGTGTCTGTTACTGTGCAGCCTTCCCATAGTTTAAATTACTCTCCTAGCTCCCATTGGCTCCCGACATTCCCCTTTCTTTCTACCCCTTCCAGAATATTGTCAGCTCTTGCTCCTTTGCCAGGTTGCCACTAAGTACTCCCCTTCTTGGGGTCTTACTATTCATAAAAATAGAATCACAGATCTTTTTTTCATTTTAAGGATGTGGCTAATGAGCATCATGACGGGAATAAGAAATTGTACGGGGGGTATAGTTACATATATTCAAGATATTTTTCACTTTTTATATTCTTGTTCTTGGTTTGTATAACTGACTCATTTGCTACCTGCTGGATGCCTCTTAGGCTTATCTATCTTTTCATCTTTCCAAAGACAGATTCATTGTGTAGTGCTGCCAATTTCCAAGCTCCACTCTCCATCTGAATCCCTCAGCAAGATGGTTCCTTCTCTTATAGCAAATAGTCCTCAAGGTGAATTTAAAGTGAAACGGCAGGACAAGAATTAGTATCTCCTGTTTTGTTTGTGCCTTTTGTTTGTTTGCTTTATTCAACTCATTTATGACTCAGGGTATTTATTTATATTTTCTTTCATCATATTTATTGAAAGCTGATAAACAAAAAATGTACTGTCCATACTTTTGAAGATCGCACGATATTTTGTAAATAAAAGCCTTGGAAAGCTTTTTATACTTTAGATATTCTTTTGTTTACTTGTGTGTGTGATAACAAAGAATATTGAACATCTTTCAACCATATGGGCTCATATATTGGCTTCATATATTGTTTTTCTTGTAATATAAGAAAAAAACAGTCTTAAACATTTGAAATACAGATAAATGATACGTGGGTTTTATTCAAAGGACTATGTAATTAGCTACATGAGCTAATAATTCTTACCTCAAGTTTTCAACATTGGAATATTGGATTTTTAAAAATTTGTGGAAGCGTATGAAAATGCTTTCAGGGAAATATTCCAAATAAATCATATGTGGTCTTGCATCTTTTAGTGCCACTGTGTGGAGACCCAAATTTTATGTCCCTGTCTATAAATCACTCTGTCCTTCTGAGGTATGTAAGAAATGAATAACATTTTTCAGATAGGCAAAAAACTGTCTTATGATGCCGTACAAAATATTTTATTTATATATTTTTTTAATTTTTAAATTATTTTTACTCAAGTATGATTAACATACAGTGTTACATTAGTTTCAGATGTACAACGTAATGATTCAAGAATTATATATGTTTCTCAGTGCTCATTAAGGTAGTTATACTCTTAATCTCTCATCCCACATCCCTCCCCCACTCACCAGCCCTCTGGCAACCACATTTTTTTCTCTGTATTTCAGAATCTTTTATTTTGTTTGTCTCTTTTTTTTTCTTTGTTGATTTGTTTTGTTTTTTTTAAATTCCACATATCATATGGTATTTGTCTTTCTCTGACTAACTTATTTTACATTAGCATTATTCCCTCTACGTCCATCCATGCTGTTGCAAATGGCAAAATTGTATTCTTTTGTATGATTGAGTAATATTCCATTATATACACACACACATATATGCACACACACACACACCACAGTTACTTATCCATTTCTCTACTGATGGACACTTGGTTTGCTTCTGTACCTTAGCTTTTATAAATAAAGCTGAAATAAACACAGGAGTGCATGTACCTTTTTAAATTAGTGTTTCTGTTTTTTTGGGGGGGTAAATACCCAGTAGTGGAATTACTGGATTATGTGGTAATTCTATTTTTAATTTTTTGAGGAACCTCCATACTGTTTTCCACAGTGGTTGCACCAACTTGCATTCCTACCAATGGTGCACAAGAGGTCCTTTTTCTCTACTTCCTTGGCACACTTTTTATTTCTTGTGTTTTTGATTTTAGCCATTCTGATGGGTATACAGTGATATCTTATTGTCATTCTAATTTTCATCTCCCTGATGATGAGTGATGTTGAGCATCTTTTCATGTATCCATGTGTAGTCTTTGGGAAAAGGTCTATTCAGGTCCTCTGCCTGAATTTTAATTGGATTTTTGGTGTTGAGTTGTGTAGGTTCTTCATGGATTTTGGATTTTAATCCCTTATCAGATACATCATTTGCAAATATTTTCTCTCATTCAGTAGGTTGCCTTTTTGTTTTGTTGATGGTCTCCTTCACTGTGCAAAAGCTTTTTATTTTGGTGTAGTCCCTGTATTTTAATTTTGTTTTTGTTTCCCTTGCCAGAGAATACATATTTTTGTCATGAATGGCTGTTGTACTTTGTCTAATGCTTAAGATTTTAAAAGCAATTTCTAGAGAACTATCATGTTTTTGGACCAAAGGGAAATAATCTCTTAATACTTATATCAAGTAGCCAAATAATATTTTCCTCCTATCCACACTTCTAATTCTACAACGTCATAATTACTGTGTGTCCATCTCCTCCATTCTGTGTGTGTGTGTGCGTGTGTGTGTGTCTGTTCTTCTTCCTTCCCTCCTCTTTTTCTTTCTTCTTTCTTTCTTTAAGATTGATTTGGGTTCTTCAGTGGATTCTTTGCCTGATAATTGTTTTAGTTAGAGTGAGGATAAAGGCTAACTTAATAGGCTTAGCATACTGTAAATTCAAATCTGACCATGCCAAGATACAAAAGTTCAGATTAACTCTGCACCAAGAGTCAATATTCCATGCATTGATTTAAATCTTATCAGGAAAAACTGCTATGTAGTGCACTTAGTTAAGAACTAAAGCTATTATTGATAAAAGTTAAGGGAGTTTAAAAACAAGAAAGACCAATAGACAAATACTGTACGATTGTAGTTTATGAAGTATCTAAAGTAGTCAAATTTATGGAAACAATGTAGAATGCTGGTTTCCAGAGGCATGGGAGAAACAGAAATGGCTTTTTAATGCGTGTTTTCTTTTAACCACAATTAACAATCAATCAATCATTGACCTATAAGAAATAATTTATTTCCTCAAAGTGTATTCATTTGTTAGAATGTGACAAGAAGTATTTTTAATTATCTTCATTTTTTTGAAATTCAGCAATGCTTCACTATTCCATAAATCAAACTATTATAAACTTTAATCTTGCAATTAGAAATCAGGTTTGAAATAAAAAGCCCTTTGGGGGAAAGTGTGACATTTATTTAAGTTCATATAAAATTTTTTGACACAGGTTTGTTGTTGTTGTTGTTGTTGTTTTTACTAATACAATGTAAACAGAAGCCCAGAACCCCAAACTGAAGGCAATCCATGACTATATGACATAGGAGATGAAAAGAAGATCAAAGTCTGGGATAGAAGGAAGGGAAATATATTGGTCTAACAAATGTATTAAATTTAATCGTGCTTTAGTTTTATTTAGTTACTATTATAATTCATTTTTATATTAATATAAAAATCATAGGGCACCTTTGGCTCAGTCTTTTAAGTGTCTGCCTTCAGCTCAGGTCACGATCCCAGGGTACTAGGATTGGTCCACATCAGGGTCCTTGCTCAGTGGGGAGACTGCTTCTCCCTCTGCCTTCTGTTCCCCCTGCTTGTGCTCACTTGCTGTCCCTCTCTCTCTCTCTCTCTGACAAATAAATGAATAAAATCTTAAAAAAAAAACAAAACAAAACAGTTGCAGCTTGGGATTACATGAATTTAAAAAGTTATCAAATCCAAATTTGAGAAGCATTTGCCTAAAAAGCACCAAAGAAAACAGCCATCTAATTTGCAACTTTGCTAAGGAAGCAATTCTGCCCATGGGTTATTGCGAGAAATAAACATTTTGCCATTATAGCTTCAGGTGTTTACCCACTGTAATATCTAAAAATTTTAACCAGAAGTACTTTGAAGTATTCTGTTTTTCAAAGTTCTAAGAACTTGAGTATCACAAATAATTTACCTGAAAAACTCATGCTTATGTGCAATATAGAAAGGAACCAATAAATAAAGAAACAAGAGATCACACACAGAGAGAAATCACACACACACACACACACACACACACACACACTCCTACACAGAAAGGCCTTACTACTAATTCCATGAACTAGAGCTCATGTAGTGTATGTGCATGAATGTCTTGCAGTTCTAAGATCTACAATTGGCTAGGTGAAGACCCTTGAGATCCAATGATGTATGTTCTAGCCCTTACCTGAGTCTGAAGGCAGAAGACCAATGTCCCAGTTCAAAGACAGTCCAAGAGAGAGAGTTAAATTTCTCTTACTCAGCTTTTTTTCTAATCAGGCTTTCAGCAGACTTAGAGGCCTACTCATGTTGGAGAAAGCAGTCTGCTTTACTCAGTTCGCTGATTCAAACATTGAATTTTATCTAGAAACACTCTCATACACACATCCAGAATAAAGTTTAACCAAATACCTGGGCTCCTTATGGGCAAGTTGATACATAAAATTAGCCACTGCATGTAACTTGTGGAAGGAGAGCACATCATTTATTCATTTCTTTTCTTATTCAGACTATCAGATTTAAAAATTTGCAAATCCAATTTATGGCATATTAGAAATCAAACTTGAAAGTAGGCTAAGATAAGTCTCACTGGTAGTCAAAAAAATAAATATGTTAAATGTTCAAAGTTGAGATAAAAGCAGAAAGAGCATTTTAGAAACAATTATTAAGCCATGGACGAATATAGTAATTGCTGTTAACAAGTAATAAAAAACAATTCTATTATTTTTAGGACAGTGTATAATATTTTTAGAACAAAAACTAATTCAAAGAGTAAATTTGTTAAGAGTTAATATTTAAAGCAATACATTTTATTTATAGAAAAGTGAATTTTCACAGTCAAGAGTAGATTATATATTATTTGGAGAGTATTCAAGTACAAATGTGAAAAGGAAAATAATTCTGTGAAGCTGTGCTTCCTATTACTATTGAAATGCTATAGTTACTTTAGATGGAAGTGAATCATTTTTGATATATGATTTATCTACATTATGCAAGCTCTATTATATAACAACAAACATAAAAATTAAACATATGAAAGAATAATATGTATTTTAGATCTGCTAGGTGTTGATTATGTAAAAAATGCCAAAACAGATTTGCAAAAATCATTGCATTATTAAAATGCTCAGAAAACACCGCTATTATTTGCTTAAGTCTGTGTCATTCATTTATTCAGAGTCATTTATTGAATACATTTTATTTGACAAATACCATGGTAATTGTCCAGAGATCCAAAATCAGGCAAAATTTCCTTGAGGAGATCATATCTGAGCTCATCTTAAAAGATCAGTGTTATACAGGTGAAGAATCATGTTGGTTATTTCATTGTTATATAGATGTTATATAGTGTTATATAATCAGTGCTATTTAGGTGAAGAATCATGTTGGTTATTTCATTTCTTGTAGAGGTGACATTATAAACAAAGATATGACCGTGAGAATCAGTATGAAATATTCATGTGACTATGCATCGCAGACAATACAAGCAGATTAGTGTTCCTGGAGTGATGAGAATAGAGACTGAAGAGGCAGATAACAGATTGTGACATGCTCTATAAAATATCTTAATTAACTTATTTAATAAATTTATTAATTTATTGAGTACCTACCATATCCTGGGCACTATTCTAGGTGTTTTGAAAATAGTAGTAAACAAAAGGAATCAAGGTCCTTGACCTAATCAACTTATATTTTGTTAGAAGATGACCAGTACTTTGTAGAGAAAAAAAAGAAAGTGGACTAGGGTAAAGATGATCATCTGTTTGGCAGATGGAGATAGGCTGGTGGCAGTGTTATGTACAGTCATAAGAGTAGGCTTCATTGAAGAGGTGATATATGAACAAAATCCTGAAGAAATGAAGGAGACAGACAAACAGATATTTGGGAAAAGAGTATGTCAGAGACAGGGAAGAGAAAGAGCACATATCCTAAGCCTGAATTGTGCCTGGAAGGTTTAAGGAACAGCAGGGAGGCAGGGGAGACACCATTGTAGTGAATAAAGAAGAAAGTAATGGAGAGGAGTACAGACACTTAAGAGCAAGAACTGTAGAGTTTTTTAGGCCATTGTAAGGGCTTTCACTCTTGCTGTGAGTGAAATGGGAAACCATTAAAGGGTTTTAGGCAGAGGAGACAAGAACTGAGATCTGACACAAGTTATACAACTGTCATTCCAGCTGCTGAGATGTGAGTAAATGTAAGGACCAAGAGCGGAAGTAGGAACACTCCTAGTAAGGCTATTGAAACACTCTGAACAGAAGCTGGTAGTGGCTCAAGCAAAAGTGTTAATAGTGGATATAGTGAGAAAAAGTCAAGTTATTTGTGTATTTTGAAAGTACAGCCCAAAGGATTTCCTCATAGATTGGATGTAGGATCAGAGCAAGAAGAAGGAGTCAAGAATAACGCCAGATTTTTTAATCAGAGAAATTGGGAGGAAGGAGCTTTTATCAAATGAGATGGGTATAAAAAATGGGACAGATTTTCAGAGAAAAGTCAGGAATTCAGTTTTGGACATAGTAAATTGGTGATGTTTATTAGAAAACCAAGTAGAGGGGAAAAAGTAGTAATTAGATATTCAGAATTTGAGTTGTACCTTTAAACAGTGGAGAGCCACTGGAAGATTTCAGATAGGGGGAAATACAGTCAATTGTGTGCTTTAGTTTAATAGTCTCTGGTGGTTAGGTGGAAGATTGATATGGAAGAAAAAAGCCTGAAATTAAGGATACCTGATAGTCGTTGGTTGCAAATGTCCAGCAAGACAATTTGTGTGAATAAATCATGAATCTTGTAGAAATAGAGAGGACTGGATGATCTGAAAAATATTTCAGACATAAAAAAATCAGGACAATACTTGTTTGGTTGTGAGTATCTTAGAAGGAGGAGTAAAATATTTTTTTCTAAATTTATTGTCATATTAAATATAACTGTCATTATCTGAAATAAAGAATAAAAGAGGAGAAGCATGTTTAGGAGGCAGAAATTCAATTCACTTTTGACCTTTTATAATTTCAGTTAGTGTGGCATATTCAGGTGTAGATATCCAGTAGGCAGTTGAAAGATATCCAGTGGGCATTCCTGGGAGATGTTGAAGCAGAGTGTAAAAAATTAGGGAGAAAACAGCATTAATGTTAAAATTGAGACCATGAGAATTGATGAGAGTATGCTGGAGAGATGAAAATGGAATGTTCTTAAAATATAAAACAAACAAATAAAAATATTTGAGATTTATGTAAAGGGAGAGGGACACATGACAGATTTTAGACTGGTTATAGCAAGGACAGTCATGAGTCAGTAATAAGGGAATTAAAAAATTTCTAAAATGCTGTCATTTACACACAGTCACAATTTGTAAAATACTTCATTTTGCACTAAAAATGAGAAAGTTGAGGACCATTGTGATGGCAGATGGAAGTAGAGGATGGCAGGAGTGGACTGGGCTTAGAGGGTCAGACTGAAATGCACAAATTAAAAGACAGTGATTGTCAGAGTGGATCAAGGAAAAGAACCCAACTATAAATGGTCAACAAGAAACATTTTCGACTAAAAGAGAATGAAAACACAACTTATCAAAATGTGTTAGGATATAGTGAAAGCAGCTTAGGTAGAAATTTATAGCATTGGATGCATGTATTAGAAAAGAAGAAAGATCTAAAATCAATACTCTAAATTTTCCACCTTAGGAAACTAGGAAAAGAAGAGCAAATTAAATCTGAAGTAAGCAGCTGAAAAGAAATAACAAGAATTGGAGGAGAAATTAGTGAAATTGAAAACAAGAAATCAGTAGAGAAAATCAACAAAACTAATTAGCTAGTTCCTTGAGAAGATCAGTAATATTGGTAAGTCTCCACTATGCTGAGAAAAAAAAAGAGAGAGGACAAAATTACTTTATCAGAAATGAAGGAGGGGCTATCACTACAGATCCCATAGACATTAAAAGGATAATAAAAGAATAGTATGAAAAATTCTGTGTGTACAAGCTTGATAACCTTGTTGAATTAGATCTATTTCTTGACAGACACAGTCTGCTGAAACACACACGAGAGGAAATAGATGATCTGAGTAGACCTGTATCTTTTAAAGAAATTGAGTCAATAATGTATAATCATCCAAAACAGAAAGCACCAGGCCAAGGTAGGTTCACTGGTGAATTCTACTGTATTCCACATTTAAGGAAGAAATTATACCAATTGTTTACAATCTCTTTCAGAGGAATGAAACAGAGAGAATACTTCCTAACTCATTCTGTGAGGCCAGTATTATCCTAATACCAAAACAAGACAAGGATAATACAAGAAAACTACAAACCAGTATCTCTTATGAAAATAGAAGCAAAAACTCTCAACAGGAAATTAGCAAATCAAATCCAACAGTGTATAAAAAGAATTATACACTATGACCAAATAAGATTTATCCCAGGTTTGCAAGGATTTTTCGGCATTTAAAAATCAATTAATTTAATCCATCACATCAACACACTAAAGAAGAGAAATTACACAGTCATATCAAAGGATTGACATAGATATTCAACAAAATCTAATATCCATTCATGATAAAACCTCTCAGTAAATGATAGGAGCAGAGGGGAATTTTCTTAACTTGATAAAAATATTATACAAAAAAAAAAAAAAAACAAAAAACCTTACAACTATGGTGAGAAACTCAAAACTTTTCTACCAAGAACGTGTACAGACAAGGATATTGCCTATCATCCCTTCTTTTCAATATTTTACTGGAAGTCCTTACTAATCAATACGACAAGATAAAGAAATAAAAGGTATGCATATTGGGAAGGAAGACAAAAAACTGTCTTCGTTTATAGATGACATAATTGTCTACATAGAAAATCTGAAAAAAAATAGAAAACTCCTGGAACTAACACATGCTTGTAACAAGGTTGCAGGATACAAACTTTATGTATACAAAAGGTAATTGCTATCTTATATACTTAAAATTAAGAAGTGGAATTTGATATTAAAAACACAGTACCATGTATGTTAGTACCCTCAAATAATGAAATATTCAAGTATATATCTAACAAAAATATGTATAAGATCTATAAATAGAAAACTACAAAATTCAGATTAAAATATCAAAGAAGTAAATAAGTGGAGAGGTATTTCATGTTTATGGGTAGAAAGTCTCAATATTGTCAAGATGTCAGTTCTTCCCAAATTGATCTATAGATGCAATGAAATTCCAATCAAATCTCAGCAAACTATTTTATGAATATTGACAAAATGATTCTAAAATTTACATGGAAAGACAAAAAATCCAGAATAACTAACAATCTTGAAGAAGGACAAAGTTGGAGGACTGACCCTACCTTGCTTGTTTCATTTGTTTTGTTTTGTGAATGACAACGTCAAGAGAATTGGAAGACAAACCATAGCGTGGGAAAAAATATTTGCAAAAGACACATTGAGTAAGGGACTGTTACCTAAAATACACAAAGAACTCTTAATGCTAAACAATAAGAACATATACATCCCAATTAAAAATGTACTAAATACCTTAAGAGACACCTCACCAAAGAAGATATGCAGGTGGATAATAAGCATATGACAATATCTTCTACATTATATATAATCAGGGAAAAGCAAATTAATAAAACAATGAAATATCACTATATAGCTATTAGAATGGCCAAAATCCAGAGCATTAACAACTCCAAATGCTAGTGAGTGTGCAGAGGAGTAGGAACACTCATTTACTGATGTGTGTAAGCAAACAGTGCAGCCTTTTTGGAAGACATTTTGATGGTTTCTTACAAAACTAAATGTACTCTTCTCATACTATTCAGTTTTTACACTCCTTGGTATTTGGCAATAGGAGTTGAAAATTATAGCCACACAAAGTTCTCCATATGAATATTTATAGTGGCTTTATTCATAATTGCCAAAATTCGGAAATAACCAAGATATCCTTTAGTAGGTGAATGGATAACTGTGATTTTTCCTGACATTGGAATGTTATTCAGTGCTAAAATGAAATGAGCCATCAACCCATGAAAATACATGGAGGATCCTAAAATGCACATTATTAGGTGAAAGAAGTGACTTGAAGCCACTAAGTGAAAAGGCTACATACTTTATGACAAATATATGACATTCTGGAAATAGCAAAACTATGGGACAAGGAAAAGATCAGTTGTTTCCTTCAGTGGCATATAGGTGTGTGTTTGGCGGATGTGGTCGGGAGATGAATAAGTGGATCATAAACGATTTTTAGGACAGTGAAAATACCCATATAATGTACAACATCAAGAGTGAACCCTATAGTAACTATGGAGTTGGGGTGATTATGACGTGTCAATTTAGGTTCATCCTTGGCAACAAATGTACCCTGCTGCTTAGTGATGTTGGCTAATGGTGGGGGGGCTATGCTGGTGTGGGAGCAGAGAGTATATTGGAAGTCTCTCTACCTTTTTACCAATTTCGTTGTTAACCTAAAACTGACCTAAAAAATGAAGGATTAAAAAAGATCGACAGGAAGGGGGTACAGGGGAAGATCAGACTGACAACAAAGGCTCAGAGAGTGGGAGTAAGAAAAGGAGACTACACTTTCAAGAACTAATAAGTGGAAGGAAGAGATGAAACTAGGTTTTGGTTGTGGGGCAAAGAGAATCACCTTATCATCTAGTAGTGTCAAATTTCTCCTATTTTAGGAGGAGATAATATAGGAAATAGGTGAATTTGAGCAGTCTCCTATAGAAAGTGGTTAAGATGTGCTTAAAGTGGTACTTCAGTGTAAACAGCAGAAAAGTTGGTAAGGATGAGCTTATATTCATATAAATTTGTGAATTAAGGGAAGGAAAGTTAAGGAAGACTATGCATTATCACCTCAAACTTCTCAATGAAGCACTCAAAGTTGCCTTTTCTGGCAATCTAGGGTTGAATACAGAGTTAGAATACCTGCAGAAGAAAATCGGGGCAGTCTCAGTCAGTTAAGCATCCTACCCTTGGTTTTGACTCAGGTCGTGATTTTGTAGTTGTGGGATTGAGCCCTGCGTCGGCTCTGTGCTCAACATGGAATCTACTTCAGATTCTCTCTCTGGCTCTCTCTGTGTCTCTCTCTCAAATAAATAAATAAAATCTTTAAAAAAAAAAAAGGAGAAATTCGAAAGTAAATCCTAGGCATGGGAAAGTAAAAGGTTAATGGGGGTATTAGTTTCCTTTTGCTGCAATAAAATTACAATAAATTTAGTGACAAAAACCCAGAATTTTAGTACTTTATAGATCTATAGGTCAGAAGTCTAGCATGTGTCTTACTAGCTAAAATCAAGACGTCAGTAGGGCTTTGTTCCTTTGTGCTTTAGGCCCACTTCCTTGCCTTTTCCAGCTTCTAGATGCTGCCAGAATTCCTTGGCTTATTATCCCTCTCTTCAAAGTCAGCAATGGCTATACAATACTTTCTCATATCTCAGTACTTTACACAGACTCCTCTGTCTCCATCTTCCACATTTAAAGGACCCTTGTAAGTATATGGACACACCCAAATAATCAAGGATGATCTCCCTATCTTAAAGTCAACTGATTAACAATTTTAATTTCATCTGCTACCTTAATTCCTCTTTGCCATGTAACCTATTTATTTATGGGTTCTGGAGAGTGAGAGGTTGTTGGCATGTTGTGAGACCACTATTCTGCCTATCATAATGGCCGATGCTGAGGGTCAACCTGAATTTAGAGAGTAGGAATTGAAATGATGCTTATCTTGGAAATGGATACTTACACATCACAATAAAGGGGCAGAAAAAGCCGATTTTAGCATGGATTCAGAGTTCAGATTTGTATTTTGGTGAAAGAATAGGAATACAGAAAAATTAGGTGGTAATGAGAGAGTATGTTGCATAATAAGACATGGTGTCTAGTCCTTTTAGCAAAAGGCACTAAAAGAGAAGGCTGATAAACTACAGGAGGTGAGTATAGGGTAGGAAATGGAGGGAAAAAGGAACTGGTGGTATCTGTGAGATGAAAAAGTAGCTATGATGTATTTAAGGAAGTGAAAGTCAGAAAAATAACATTAAGAAGTGGGATATTTGAATTTAACATCTCAGAGTTAGACTAGTTCAGGGTGATGAAAACTTCCAGGACATAACCATGGGAACAAATAGTTTAAGAACAATGGGAATGATGGCCACTGAAAAAGAGAAATTCAAATCTCTGAAAAGTTATAGTGTTGGATGGATTGTTCATAATGTACCCTGAAGTCATCTGTGATGATAGCTGACCTTGCAGTAGAAAGATCATGAGACTGGTAGCAATTCCTCAATCATTGAGGGAGAACTCTGAGGAAAGTAGTCAAATATGGAGGTATCTGTAGTAGAGGTACAGATTGACAACATGAGAAACAGACAAGCAGGGATTTGTGCTTGACCATAGAAAGGAAATGATCTGGAGACTGCTTAGGGAATCAGAAGAAAGCCCCCTCCACCTCCTGACTCCCAAATATAGAAAAGGAATGAGAATAAGGAGCCTCTCCTGATGAAAGCTGCAGAAGAAGTTGAAAACTTTGGGTTGAATTAGGTTTTATTTAAGGCACAAAAGTAAAGATGCAGGGACATTTGTTTACCATAGAACAAGACTTGAAAAGGCCTAATGGAAAGCTTTTCAAGGAAAGGCTGCATATATGTATTTGGTGATTTATAGCGCTAGAGAGAAGAATCATGGGGCAGTATTCCATGCAGGAGAAGTTAAAGGCTCTAAGCTATTTGCCTTTTTAAGTGATGACAAAGGATAGAAGTGAAGATGAAGTTTTCAAAGGAAGCATTATAATAAATTTACAATAGCATGAATGAAAGTAGGAGCCTTATTGATAATAGAAAGCTGATCATGTTAATTGATGTTAGTCTTTGTAGATGCTACAGAAAGCCTGGGAGTAAGTCTTAAATAGTCAGATGCCTCATCCATAGGGAGTTTTCCTTAATTATACTGTTGAAAGGAAGGATAGAAGGGAGAGAGGGTGGGAGGGAGGGATTCAATAAATGAGAAAAAAAAATCATTAGGTTATTTTCTAGTGTTATTATGAGTGTGGATTTATCCTAGAGTGCTTTCAACACAGCTGTCCTTTATTTCTCCAGGAAGGCATTAAAAAGCAAAAACCTTTGATGGTTGTGTTTTTAAATACTAAAATGCAAGTCTTAAGTTAGGCCATTCTAGCATTAAACTAAATTAAGCATCTACCCAACTGAGCATATCAATGTGTGTGTTGTGTGTGTGTGTGTAATCTATCTATCTATATCTATATCATCTATCTATATCTATCTATATCTATATCTATATATCCATATATAATATATATTATATTATATATAATGCTTTCATCTTTGAGATTTTCCTTTTAAAATCAACATTCTGGTTTTTCTAGCTGAGTATTTGTTCACATGGAGGGATAAGGATGTGATTATTGAGGGAGGAAAAGATAATATCAGTAAGGACCTGCTTTGAAGAATGGCATGAAGTGGTGGGGTGTGCGTCTCTTTGTAGTTACTGTCTATCACTCCTAATGGGATCTCTATGCATTTACTACAATGAGAAAGAAATATAAGCTTTTACAACCTCTTACATGTGAATAATGAATTATAAACATTTCTGATCATATTAATGCTGCAGGAAAAGTGAACTGAGTGAGGAAAGAATTTAAAAAAATGATTTTCCTTAGATTTGGAAAGCAAATTTGAAATTATTAGGGCTGTTTAATAAATTTCTACACACAGTGGGTATTTTTTAAATTATAAGTTAATAAGGCAGTAATTATATGCCGTTTGATATTTGGCATATATATGTAATCAAGAGGGTTTGAACATATTCAAAGATATTTTTTAGCTTTATATGGGAAGAGGTAGCAGGAGGAGGGTGGTATAGTATTACAAATTATAATGGAAGATGTAGTCATCCGAGATCCTAAAATAGCTGAAGCATTAAATGAATATTTCCAAATACATTTACATGGGAGAACATTTATGACTACCTATTTTATATCAGAATTACTATGGCCAAGGTAATAAAGAAGATGGAAAAAAATGCAAGCCTCTGAATTTTCCTAACTTGGTGTGTTAGTAACACATGACAATGCTGCAAAAATTTTTATTAGGTTTAAGTGCATTTCTTTTGACATTTCATGAGTAATTGAAAATAAATGTGTAACACTCAAGTTTATATAGTCAATCTGCAAACTCAGCCTTCACTAAATAAGCAGATTATCCAGAAAACATTTTTCCCATTTCTTGTGAACATGGCGTTATTGGCCCCTAACAACATGGTTATTGATCTGATTTTTCAGTGTAGGAGCTCGGTTACAGTGGTTTCTTCTTATTCCCTTGCCTGTATCTTATTGTAAACAGTGATGTTTATAATGCTAAAGATTAAACAAAAGGACATTTTCCCTCGTAATTTGAATCATGACTTTTATTGCTTTCAAAATACATGAAGAAATCAGTTGAATTAATCTTTTCTGTTAAGTTGGTATTATACGCAACAGAAGTAAAAAAATAAAATGACATCATCAAAATTAGTACTCTTAGAACAGTTTGGTGTGGTTCATGACCTGTTTTAGACAGTTACGAAACTATTTACTAAAGTGGAAAAAATAAAAAACTAAATGAAATCACAGGGAAGCCTAACTTGACTACCTTGTTACTTGGATTGTGGATATATGTATATTAATTACAGATTTTAATTGTTTCATTTTAAGAATTGTTGTTTGAAGACTGATCTTTGTATTTTTATTACAATATTTAAATTTTGCCTTTTATTTTTAAAGATTTTATTTTATTTGACAGAGATAGAGACAGCCAGCGAGAGAGGGAACACAAGCAGGGGGAGTGGGAGAGGAAGAAGCAGGCTCATAGTGGAGGAGTCTGATGTGGGGCTCGATCCTATAACGCCGGGATCACGCCCTGAGCTGAAGGCAGACCGCTTAACCGCTGAGCCACCCAGGCGCCCCATAAATTTTGCCTTTTTAAAGTAAAAATGATAATGTTAAAAAATGGAGTGTGACATTGAAAATAACTTTCAAAAAGGTTAGAACTCTAGAAGTAATATCCATTAATTTACATGGTATTTTTTATTCATGTAGACTTTTAAAACACATAGTATAACAGCCTTCTTAGTATTTATCAGGGGAGAAATGCCTGATTGTAGTCTTGAGAAGTTTACAGTCTCTTTGAGGAGGAAAAAAAAACATACATATGTAAAGGGAAAAGCCAGCTAAGGGAGCGTGTGGTAGAATCTTGTAAATCCAGCTTTCACAGACTGAAAATGAAGGGAGGGTTCAGACATCCTAGGGAAGTTTCTAAATTCTTACCAGAGTTGCTACTTTGTCATCACCCAAAGAAAATCTTGTAAAAAAAAATCATGCAGAAAGAGGTAGAATACTTTATAGACAACAATATGAGCAAAGATGTATGTGAGATTGGTCGTCTTTTCATATACATCAGAAAAACCACCTTAATTAGTAGAATATCTGAGTGAAATGACCCTGTGGGTAACAGAAGATGGGAAGCTGAATAAAAGATGAGAAATCCAGAGTACATGAGCTTTTATTAGGTCTGAGTAAAGAGAAAAAAAAAAACAAAACCCCGAAACCAAAGCTGAGCCTAGGGGTTACCTATTTAGTGGGTGGGAAAGGAACACAAGCAAAATATTCTTCATAGGACCAATCATAATTCATCATTACCATGTACGTTATCATATACCAAAAAGACTGCCCTAGGCATGGAAGAGTCAGCAAAGATGAGAATGTCCTTGCCTTTGAAGAGCTTACTGTCTAGTGAGAGCGATAGACAGGCGCACAGATCATTCAGCCACGTAATAGGTACAATCACAGAGTGTGCCTAAAGGCTCTAAAGGAATAAACACAGAGATCGAAATGCTTCTTTCTGTCTGGGAAGATGAGAGAAGACCTCATTGACTTTTGAGTTCAGTCTGAAAGGATGAATACTGATTTGAAAATCAGAAACAAAGGGGAATAGGATTCCAAGCCTAGGAATTAGCAGGTGCAAAGATACGGTAAAACAGGATGCAAGTTCAGATTACCAAATGCAGCTAAATGGAACTGCATCCCAGGAAGGTGACTGGGGGATCGCAGGAAATGAAGTTGGCACAAAGCAGGGATGGATCCTGAAAGTCCTTGCTTAGATTTTACCTTAAGATATTAAGGAACCATTTGAGGATTGAAGCATTTTAAGCTGTGTAATGATGCTGTCATATACTGCGCTTTGAACCATCACATCAGCAGTTGTGTAGAGAATGAGTTACAAGTCGGGGCCAGAGTTCCAGACTCTGATCTGGTGGCCATTGATAAGCAATGCTGAGTAAAATCTACTTAAATCATCGGCAGTCAAGAAGCAGAGAACAGTGAAAAGCTTTAGAGATAGATGAAAGCTGGCCATAAGGGAGGTAAGGTAAGGGAGAGGTACGTGTAGGTAAGGGAGAGGAAGAATTACAGGATGCATTCTAAGCTTTGACGCTGGGGCTATAGAAACAAATATGGATGCAGCAGTAAACAAGGAGAAGAAGGATAAGAAGTTAATTTTAATATATAATCAATGGATCAAACATTTTTTTTGCCTTTATTGTGTGAAGAGTTTTTCATGTAGGGAAGGTTTCTATTTAGAGATGATTTCTAACAAATGCAGAAGGGATAATAAAATTAGAAAACTAACCACTTTGCAACCTTTAATAAAATAATAGATCTAGGTAATGGTGATCATCGATGAATACAGTAATGAGTTTGATATTGATAGGGCATTTCTTCAGACAGGTCTCAGGATGACATCACCTGACCTGAAATAAGTTTCAGCATTACTAAAAATGGGGCAGTCATATATTATATGTCCCACGATGTGATGCGATGGGAAATACAGAACATCAGATATGAAGTATTCTTCTATTTTTTTTAAAAAATGGCCCTACAATTTATTAAGAGTTTAGATTTAATTACCAGTTTATAGGAAATACTGGGACTACTAGAAAAATTCAACCACTACCACAAACAACAATCAAACCAATGCCAAGAAAAGAGATATGGAGAGACGATGAGAGTAGAGGATTAAAAAGAAATTTCAGAGGCACAATAATGAAATGCGATTTTCAGAATTTGGATCCTGATTGGAAGAAACCAACTTTAAAAAGAGCTCTTTGAAATAATCAGGGAAATTTAAATATAGACTTGGTATTAGCTTCTATTTAACATTTATGGTTAATTTTATTGGGTATGTTGTCAGGGATGCATACTGATGAATTTACAAATGGAAAAACCTAAAACCTTGGGTTTTATTTAACATGACACAAAATAAAATAAAATAAAAACTTTGTGGGTAATGGATAAAATGAGATTGGGAATGGTTATCTCTGAAGCTTTCTGTTGTGCACTGGATAGATGAATGCTCTTTGCAGTCCTCTCTCTTTTTAAGTTTGAGAATTTCCATAATGAAAAAGAGAAAACAGTTTAATTTAAATCAGGTCAATTGTAGGTGCCCATCAGAGGTGCAGATGTAGATTTTTAGTAGAACTTAATATGCATGTATATTCTAAATTAGTTTTGAATGAAGCATGCACTAGAAGTTTATGCAGAATACAGAAGGAGACTATAGTCATCTGAATTCTGGGGATAGCAGAAAAGGAGGACAGAGGGTCCCCAGAAATTCTGGGAACCTCTAAATGGAGGACAGAGGAAGAGAAGTTAGTAGAAAATACTAAAAAGGATTAGAGAGATGGGAAACAAATTGGGATGATGTTATAAAAAAGGGAGAGTCACAATATTCCATATATGCCACACAAGGTAAGTATTATACATTAGAATTTGAAATGATATGCCATCATTGGTAGTTACATTGAGAGGAGTTTTAGAGGAATGATCATGGAAAGAAGAGAAAGGATTGGAAAACTAGAGAGAAAAGGATTCATGAGCAGACTAAAAATGAGGCATCAGAATTCTTTGTATCTTTTCAAAAAGATTGGCTCTTAAGTTTTTCACTTTTTTTTTAAGATTTTATTTATTTATTTGACAGAGATAGAGACAGCCAGTGAGAGAGGGAACACAAGCAAGGGGAGTGGGAGAGGAAGAAGCAGGCTTCCAGCAGAGGAGCCTATGTGGGGCTCAATCCCAGAATGCTGGGATCACGCCCTGAGCCGAAGGCAGATGCTTAGCGACTGAGCCACCCAGGTGCCCCAAATTTTTCACTTCTTAAGTGATGTTTGCTTTTACTTTTATTTGTTTTTTACTTTATTTGGTAGTAGAGAAATATGAGAGAGTCGGAGCCCTTGCAATGTGCGTGCATGAACATAGAATTGAGTAAAAAGTACAAAAAATAAGATGTTGACTGTTATTATTACAACTTCTATCACATTTCCCCTCATGTACAGTGGTGTTAGAGTGGCCACTAGCATTTGTGCTACTAAATCCTTCTAAAAAGACTTTGAATTGAGAATGCATTTTAGTTTAGATTGAGTGGGATATATTGCATGTAGTTCAGTTGGAGTTTAAATTATTCTGTCTGTGCAGGTATAGGGATGGTTTATAGGAATAATCCTTCTATCCGCACTGTGAAAAATCATTGTCACACAAAGGTATGGGGCCGTCATTTGTACTGTAACTTGTCCCATGATGCCTGGCCCTGGAAGCATGTAGAAAGTAGAGGAAAAGCAAAATTTAAAAGTAGAGGGCTCGAAACATTAAATTAAAAGTGAGAGATTTGGTTCTCATCAATACCTGGCCAAAATGCGTATTCTACTTGTCAGGGATATAGTAGAAAACTCAATATATATAATCATAAAAATACCATATCATTTTTCATTTTTTGGTGAAAATATAATTGATCTAGTTCCCTGTGTTTGTATAAAACAAACCTTTGGTACTACAAGCAGTAACTGTTTATAACTGTTCATGTTTAAAATAAATTTAACAGAAGTTTCTCTAAATTTGACAATATATGCCCTTTAACCAGTAATATTGTCGTGTGAAGACATGACAGTAGAGTATGTAGCCCTTAAATGACAGGAAAAAGATCCTTACAAGGCATGTTAGGCAGTGAATTGATAAAAATATGTTACTTTTCTACATTTTGTGATTTTAGAGTGTTTTGCCACTTTTAAACTTTATAATTCTTTGTTTCCTTTTTGTTCATCCAAAATAAATGTTCATTGCCGTACCTAATACTGCCATCATAATTTTATAATTTTTTTTTCAAAGAAACTTTCATAAAAGCTGGATCTAAATATATGTGGGACTCAAAGAAGATGGCTTATGCAAGGAAGCGCAATAAACATTTACAAAAAACTAAAAAGTGTAAAAGCTCTCCTCTCTTAGCTTTTTCCCCAAAGAACAGAAGGAATTGGTTTTTAACAACAGAAATAATTTCCTTCTTAAAAACATATTTTGAGGGGCGCCTGGGTAGCTCAGTCGTTAAGCGTCTGCCTTCGGCTCAGGGCGTGATCCCAGAATCCTGGGATCGTGCCCCACATCAGGCTCCTCAGCTGGGAGCCTGCTTCTTCCTCTCCCACTCCCCCTGCCTGTGTTCCCTTCTCACTGGCTGTCTCTCTCTCTCTGCCAAATAAATAAAAAAAAATTTTTTTTAAATAAATAAAAATAAAAAAGTTTTTTTTTTTAAAACATATTTTGGAGAATCTTAAGGTTCTAAGTACTAGAATAGTCACACATATACATACAAAGTAGCACATACATTAAAAATAAACTGTTTAGTTCAGTTCTGAATATTGCTTTCTTCCTCTACTCTGTCACTCACCTCCACCTAACAAGGGAAGCACACAAACTGTGCATCTCCTTTATTTCACTTGATTTTCTGTTGTCAAGTCTAGAGAGTGAAGCTTTGGTTGCCACATATGAAAATGAAATATTTTTTAAATGCAAAAAGAATAAAAATTTTAAAAACAAAGAGAATAAAATGTAAACAGAATGGAAGTGTTGCCTCTTTAGGGAATTTGAATAAAATACAATTTCTTGTTAGTAAATCTAAAAAGTCATATACGTAATGAAAGTACTTTGTCCCTTTAGGTCTCTAAAAGTTTTGCCCTCATGACCACTTGGAGCAAATATTCTGTACCTATCAATATACTTAACAGTAAGTCAAAAATGTTTAGGCCCAAATCAGAAGATTTAAGAAAAAAAAAAAGTTTTAAGCCAAGTCATAATATATCATTAGGATAAAAAATTTAGGTCACTATAGATTTAAAGGACTGATAATTTTATAATTGATGCAATTTATAATTTCCAAAAGTATAGTATAGTATATATTATAAAGCTTTATTCAGAAGACCAGAAAACTTTATGCTTAATTATTTATAGGGAAATATAAATATTATGTGGGAATATAAAGTTATGAATGTTGTTTACGTGTGTCTTCTAAAGTTTATTTAATTTTTTTTTTTTAAGATTTTATTTTATTTGACAGAGATAGAGACAGCCAGCGAGAGAGGGAACACAAGCAGGGGGAGTGGGAGAGGAAGAAGCAGGCTCATAGCAGAGGAGCCTGATGTGGGGCTCGATCCCATAACGCTGGGATCACGCCCTGAGCCGAAGGCAGACGCTCAACCGCTGTGCCACCCAGGCGCCCCTCTAAAGTTTATTTAAATCACTTAAAAATAATTTTAGAGAGATTTTATTAGTTTGATTGTTATTTTTCAGCAACAAGGTATATGTTAATGTTTAATCCTGGATCCACAATTTAACCCAATTTATTTCTTATTTTGAACTAAAGTTTGTATTTCAAAAAAGTTTATCCTCCTATCTTTTATGTACATATTTAACAGCAGTGTAGACATAATTGCAAAAATGATAGGCTACTATTTTGTTTTTGTAATACACACCAAAGTTGAGAATTTTCCATTTCTTTTCACCAGTGTAGACAACCCATGTTTGGCCCACAGTCTTTCCATAAAAATGTAACTGATCATCCTTCTTATCTTTTCTGATGTTGAAGTGAAGGTAAATCCTAGGTTGCAGTACAGTTGGGAAAAATCAGAGAAGACTTGTGATAGTTCTGAATTTAATCCTTAATCAGTCACTACCTCTCATATGACAACGGGCAAAATTATTCATTTGACTCTAGAGTATGATTACTATTTGAATGCTTTTATGTTCATTAATAATTAACATCAACTAGTTTTTTTTTCTCATTTTCAGAATGACAGTATAATGAAGACTGCATTTTCCCCTATGACTCCAATATTTCCTGTCACATATTTGAATAGAGGTGCTATATAGGGAGACCTTGACTGATTAGTGAGCACCCAATGAAATATTTATCATTAGCTTTCATTTTTCAGCATTATTTAAGTATTGTTTTACCTTTGATATCAAAAGACATTGATAGTATGAGTGAGCAGATTTCAGAGAAAGCTGCTTACTTGAACTTCTGTGAAAGTTAACTAATTCACAATAAAGTGATATAATTGCAGGCCCTAATTCATAACTTGGTCCTGTAATGATGGAAATCTTTAGTAAAATATAATATAGGTTACAGGTTTACATTTTAGTTAGATAATTATTAGGAGCCAAAATATAGGCAGAATATTAAAAAGCAGCATTCTGGTTTAGACCTGGAAATTACAGTGAATTTCTTACCTTTTATGGCTAACTAATTGTGAACCAAAGAATGCAAACTTTCTTAGACTAAAATTTCATCACTCAGGTTCTCTGAAATATATGTGTAATTATCCTGATATACTCAGATGCTTATACTACTACAGCATATATCTGCAATGTATCAAAATAGATGGTTTTTACATTAAAGAAGTTAAATAGAAGTAAAGTTTTTCAAGTGATATTAGAATTTGAAGAAATCTTTCTAGAATATTTCAACTTTTTATTAAGCATTTATTTTTGTGCTACATTGTTTTTCTTAGCCCAAGTGCTGTGATTAATAAAGTGCTTATACCAACAGAAACAATAATCTTCATTATTTATTTCATAACTATGGAGATTCCAGGGAATAAACTCTCCACTTTTGATTTTGGAACCACATATCATAAAGTCGCTGTTGCTGCAGTAATGAATTAATGTACTGAGGTAGTTCTCAACACAGCAGGCAAATGTTGATAGAATAAAGAGTCATCAAAGGCCAGAAATAAAAAAAAAAAAAAGAGAGAGAGAGAGAGAGAAAGAAAAGAAAAAAAGGCCAGAAATACAGTAATTATGGTCATGTACTGACCAAGAGATAAACTAAAAAATAATTGAAAGTATAACTGAAAGTATATCAATTAAACTCCATTATTATTAAAGCTAGCAGTTAAGTTAGACTGCCCTAGAAATCTAAGTATTATGTTCCATAGCACTAGACTTAACCTAGTAGAATTAAAATTGATACCCTATGAAGTTGATAATAGCTCTCCAATTTTTTTTTACCCTAATTTAAAGAACTAGCTAGGGAATTAAGATGAAGTTGAAATATGGATTTACATATATCTCCCTAATGAGAATTGTGTTATTTCAGGTTTTTGGGCTTCCATTTTCATCTTATATTTTCCATTCTCTATGTGAGTATGAATACATACTGTAAATATAGAAATATCATTAAAAACTTTACTCTTTTAGTTATTTCTCTAAAAAATAATTTTGGCCCATTTTTTTTCTCTATCTCATATGCCTCTTGTTTACCAGTCTTTCTTCCCCAAATTCAAATATCCTGAGAGAAATGGATGGCAGGCAAATGCCTGAGTATGACTAAGTATAATAAAGAGCTGCTAACATGCCATTTTCAAAATCAGACCTGGCTAAAATGTTTCTTTTCTGTTCGTTTCCATATGAATACACTAGATGAGTAGTTACTATGTCTTTACCAGCCAAGGCCTTATATAACATAATGCATTCAATATACAGTTACCAAAAGAACAGTAGGTGTTGATGGACACTCAGTGAATGGCTCACATAGTCTCTCTTTTATAAATAGGCTTGCTTCAGCTTTATATTCCATAGACTCAATCAAACATGAATTTATGTTCCACCTCTTTATACTCTACAATGCGTAATTTCACTAAATAATTGAAATGTTCTATTTTTAACTTTTATAATTTTTACCTCGACAATTAAATTTACCGTTGTTCATTCATTATATTTTGAAGGTGGGAGATTTACTTCATTAAGTAATGAATGTGAATTTTATCACAAGTTATTGTAGAGAGTTTAATTTATATCCATACTGATACCTGTTATATAATCTTACTTTCCACCTAAACTTACAAATTTTTATTTCACAAAGCAGGTAACAGATCGTTCTGTCTAAATCAGGAATAATGGAGAATTTTGATGGACACTATTAGGTTGCAAGTCAGCTGCAGTGATGTGTCCCTTTAATTACAGAGGTAAAATGGATTTTGTAATCACAAATCCTTGATCATGCTTGTATGTATGACATAGTTTTTTTATGATACTTTTTTTTTGTAGTGAGTGAAAGGATGAATTATTTAGATTTTACGTTTTTTATGCAAATAGTTTTTCTCATATTTCTTCCTGCCGCAGTCTGCCCAAAACAAACATGCTATATTATATGAGTAATTACACCCTAAATGTCTTCTTCTGGATGCAACTCTAAATAGTATTTGTCTTGTGAGTAGTGATCATGGTTTGTATTTGCAAACAGTCTATTAGTCTTTTCAAAGACCTTCCTGGGATACAAACAATTTGGCAAACAGCTTGCTTTCCAAGGAACTTGTGCGTTTGTGTGTGTGTATGTGTATATTTTAAATTTGAGCAAGATCATCCAGAAGATTAGCACTTATAGATAAGTATACAATGAGATACCAACCCTATCCTGACAATTTATTAAATAAACTAGCAGCTCTCACTCCATCTCTGTTAGAAAATTCTAATTTCTATCTAACCTAAATCATTGAGATTATAGGTTAAGTCTGTTTACTCTGGTTCTTTCCTCAGAGATAGTCATCATTGTTTTGTATATAATCATAATGAAATCACTTCACTATTCTGTTGTGTGTTTGTTGATAAATTCATTACTTCACATAGAACTTACCTCTAATACTTTAATAATAAATAACTACCTGCGAGCATTTATTAGGTGCTAATTCTGTATTTTGCACCTTGCCTGTCTTTCTTCATTATTCTTAAAAACAGCTTTTGAAATGCAGATTATAATTTGAAACCAAGTTTTTATTACTTCACATGCAATAATCCTAGCAGTTATTCTCATTCTTCTAAACTCTTTCCAAGATTCAAATGTTTATCAATTTTAGGTGCCCCAGATTTATTTTTTTTAAAGATTTTATTTATTTATTTATTTGAGAGAGACAGAGGCAAATAGCGTGAGAGAGGGGTGAGGGAAAGAGGGGGAAGCAGACTCCCTGCTGAGCAGGGAGTGGGATGTGGGGCTAGATCCAGGGACTCTGGGATCATGACCTGAGCTGAAGGCAGACACTTAACCAACTGAGCCACCCAGCTGCTCCAGGTGTCCCAAATTTCATTATTGTCTGATAAATATAGATTCAAGATCAGTGTACTAGGATGATTTGGTTTGTTTGTTTTCATCTCACAGATGTTATTGTAATTCAGCAATGTTTATGAGTGACTAATGTGCTCACTGGTCCTATTAGTTTCCTGGAAGAAGAAAATTATAGGAAATACCATTAAGTATCTCTTCTCATAAGAAAGCACGACTTTTGCAGTTCCACAAAGAAAATACAAAAGATAAAAGTTGTATCTAGCAGACTTGTCTGACAAGGCTGTTTTGAAGATTAAGTAATGTAGGCCAAGCACTTGCCACAGTAAATGCTCCATAAATAGCTGTTATTCTTCCTGCTTTGTGAGGTTACAGATAATCACGCCTGTCTATTACTGCATCCTTACCTTTAGCATGGGTCCCAGTACAGGAAATGTTCACAAAATTAAGTGTTAAATGAATACGTTAATGAGTGTGAGGTACGGGGATAAAGGGAAGTCAGAGTGTGGTGAATAACATCATTGAAAGCGTCCATTAGGAGATGAGTTTTGAGTGTGACTTCAACAAATATCAGTGACATGAACTGAGAAATGCATTCCAAAGCAAGGGGCTATCATTTATCTATAGTCAAGATGAGAAGGCTTATTGCTTAAGACAGATAATAATAGCATGATACTGTATGCCATTAGGTATGATGTGGTATTTCCTCAGTTTTCTGCTGGACTTGAAGCTGATGAGTACTTACCTTCTTATATTTATATATAGTAACTATTTTTGTCTGTTCGCTCCTTAGTATGAAATAGTGCTTTTTTTCTATGTATTAGTGGTGACTAAAAATTAGTGTAGTAAAACAATATTTATTCATATTAAAATACACATTTTCAAGATAAATATTATCTTTTTTCCCGACAATATTGATCTCGTATTTATTCATTTCAATTCTTCTTCATTCTTCCATTCTTCATTCTTCATTCAATTACTTCTAGGATGGTGTTTTACAATTACAATCATAGGCAAGTAATTATTTTTTGGTTTCCCTATTTGGTTATTTACACTGTAGATAGAAAAATAAACTTCTAATTGGTAATGTTCCATTTAAAGAATCTTATTAATCACCACCAGTTTAATGATTGTTATTACTACAATTTAATAATAGCTAGGATATCTGATGTCAGTGATTTTGGTATCAATGATTCAATCAAATTTCAGTGAAAATAAATTTATAAATAAATTTCAGTGGTTGCAAGCAGAACCGGTTCCAAAACTTAAAGACTTAAGAATACAAAATTGTTTATTCCTTTAAAAACATCTGCTCTGGGGGCGCCTGGGTGGCACAGCAGTTAAGTGTCTGCCTTCAGCTCAGGGTGTGATCCCGGCATTATGGGATCGAGCCCCGCGTCAGGCTCTTCCCCTATGAGCCTGCTTCTTCCTCTCCCATTCCCCCTGCTTGTGTTCCCTCTCTCGCTGGCTGTCTCTGTCTCTGTCAAATAAATAAATAAAATCTTTAAAAAAAAAAAAACCATCTGCTCTGCATTGTAATTTAGTGTGATACATTCAGAAAAAAAAGTATGCATAATTTGCATATATTAACATAGAAGTTTATTAAGACTCAATTAGCCAGTTTTTCTGGTTATTTTAGTATTAACTGTTTTTGATACCATTATGTCTTTCTGTACATTCCTATTTAACTTTAATTTAGAACATCACATAAGATTCAGGTTTGTTTCCTCTCTTAGCTTTAACACTAAATTGCTGTGACTGTACTCCTTCAAGTCATTATCCAAATACCTTCTTATTCCTTTTAAAACATAAATTTTGCATGTTGATGAAGACTTTTTAAACGAAAAGATACTCCTTCTCTCAAGATAAGAGAAAACTGCAGGAAAATCAAACTGCCAGGATTTTTTTTTTTTTTAGAATTACTCTATATGACTATTTTTATTTCAGTAAAATCCTGATAACTAGATAATTAATAAATGGTAATGGCGCACCTGCAAGAAATACCTTCTAAGTGAAAATATTAATCATAGCATGCCAAGAAGTAGTGAAAACAATAATACCATTAGCTATAGCACCATGGGAAGATACTAGGAATAATTATTAATGTCTAGAGATGGACTGCTTTGCCAAATAGTAAATTCTTCATTAAAGAAGATGTTCAGACATTGCCTAGATGAAACATTGTCAGGAATACCATAAAAGATTTTCAAAAATTGAAAAATTTAATTGTATAGTTTTATAATGTTCATATCTAAGCAATCATTGAATTATTCTGATTCTAAAAATAACAATAAGATTCTAAAAGATTAAAAAATGCCACAAATTATCTATCTAAATATATGAGTTAAAATACTAGTGACTTGTTCATTAAGGTATTTAAAGTAGTGAGAAAATAAAGAAATGTAGTGTTTTATGAAATGGTTTTTTTTCCTGAATATAATGACTTTGTCACTGGTGTTGAAAATAAAAATAATGAGATATTCTCACTACTTTATTTAATAACAGCTTTAAATCATCTCACATAGACCACTTTTTCATTCTTGAAACAATCTTACTGCAAAGATTTAAAACCATATATATATATTTTTTTTTTTTTTTTTTTTTTACAAACGTTTGAAATTTCCAGGAGGGAGACAGTGGGAGAGAATTGGGCTTGACAGAGATTTTGTTAAATTATATTGTCATCTTAAATCTAGTTCATTCACTTTAAAGTGCTTTTTGCCTTTTTATCAGATTGCACTTTATAAATATGCTCCTCTATCTTTCAGTAAAACTATAATCTGTAAATTATGCTTTGGAAAATTGAATTCTCAAGGCAGACAAGCTTATGTCTAATTTCATTCTTTAGCAGTGTAACTTTGAGCAAAGTAGTCTCTGAGTCTCAATTTTCTCATCTTAGTTCTTACCTAATAGGGTAATTGTAAGAATTAATTAATGTAATATCTCTTTAATCCCCGTTTCTGGTTAATGACAAACTCTCATAATTGCTTTCTATTATTTACTTTCTGTTAGTATTCCCTTTTTCACTTCCTTCTATGAGGGGTTTTATGAAATCCTTGGCTTGATATAAATTTTGACTATTGAAAAAGAGATAAAAGCTTGGGATTTTAAAAATACAAAGCAATTTGTTGGAAATAACTTCCTAGGAAGTAACAAACAACAGCAAAAATAGTTCAGGGTATCTTTTGTTTCATTTATCTTGCTTGTCCATGTTGTCCAGGAAAAAAAGGTATCTCGTAGTCTCTGTTCTATTGACTGTAGTCTTTTAAGCTAACAGTTTGAAATTTGGATGCTGCATTAGAAAAGCAGTTTTTAGCATGCTACTGAATTCCTAAAATTAGCTGTCATATTTTTAAGATATGTTTGTTAGATCAAAGTGTTGCAATACAAAAGAAAAGGAAGGGAAGAATCAATTTATCGGAATTCCCACTTCTTTTTCATAAATGGCTAGCTAAATTGTTATCATTGAGGTTTCCCAATGCTCAATTAAAGTAAATATTTTCCTTCTATTTTGGAAATTAGAGAAATATCTGATTCACTACCAAAATAGTAAATAAGAATCCGGTGCTTTTCATGAAACTGAACAATTTAATGCAAAAGTTGGTAGTTATCTTTGGCCAAGAGCACATTTTGACAATTTCACTTAATGTTTTTGACTCAGAGATTATTTTGACTTCTCCTTAGTTTGGTTAACATGGAAAAATAATGGACTATCCCATAAAAATAGTAGTTTTATTTAGTTTTCACTTTCTCATTCAGTTAACCACAAACATATTTAAAATAAAAAATCTAAAAATGGGTTGCATCTTTAACAACATAGTTACACAAGAAATGGACTTCACATTTAAGACAGACTTCTCTATGTAAAAAGTGAAGAAATGAAGGAAGAGGACATTTGTAACGGATGATCTGTGACATGCCCTGGAATGTTTTAGAGAAATCGAAAGCGTTACCTTCAAGAAACAATTTTATGGTCAAAGAAAATATGAAAAATAAAATCAAATGAAAACTTTAACTTTGATATTTGAAAGCTTCAGGACATATGAAGAAACACATGTTACCCTTATCTAGATTTTGCATTGGGATGATTGCTAATACCCAAACCATCCAATTTTTTCTAAAGACAAATTCACAACAATGTGTATTCATGTTGAAGACAGTAAGATTTATCTAAAATTTGGGGAATAATAAATGTGAAAACATCATTTTGGATGCTAAGCTATTTTCTTTAAAAGAGCTATAATTAATATGAGTGATAGGGAAGGTAATAAAATAAACTGTATTTAATGAATTGAAGGGAAATTAACATGATTTTTAAAAGAAGAAACTATGTTTCCATTCATGTATAAGGTGGAATTGGGCAGTGCTCTAATCAGATATTTCTGAAAAAAATATATCATCACAGTATAATGCTATTAGTAATAGTAATATTTACTTTCTGTAAATACTATTTAGTTTCACTAAATGAAAAGATGGAAAGATATTTTGTATACCTTCTTCCTCAAAATAAGATTCTTAGAATGTGGATGTGCTGTGTGAAATGTATGTCTGTGTTCCCTTTCATCTTAAACTTGTTAATACATTTTTTTTTTTTTTTTGGAATAAGGTTCAAGAAGAGACATAGCATTGTAACAACTGCTAGTCTAATGTCAAGAACATGCCAAAGTGTAGTTCCCAAATCACTTTGTATATCCTCATTACTTTGTTACAAAAACTAGCATAGTTTAATAATTATAGAGTGATTAAAACTATAGCAGTTCTGAGTATACTCTTTATTCTCCCATCGCCTTGTTATAAAGCCTTCATGAATATGAAGCCACTGTGCCTGGGTCTTTCTTGAATATACTGCAAAACGACAACATTTCCTGTCTTCTTTGCAGAGGTGTTGAGAAGATAATTAAAGTTTAGGATACATTGAAAATGCTAAGATCACATAAATACTAAATTACTAACATTTCAATAATTAGAACACAATCATTAATAATAAATATGTGTATATTCCAGTAGACTCTATTCTTCTAATAATTATTTTTACATATCTATGGAAGTTTTACTTTCTTTACATTTTTCTAGAATGGTGTTATCAGCATTGTGATTATATACATGTGTGTTGCTCTGTTTTTAAATAAATAAACAATGCTGGTATAGGCTCATTGTTTTGGAGCTCATTCATTCTACAAAATATTTACTAAAGATAAAAATGTGCAAAGTATTGGGTAGACATTATAAAGGAAGGAGAAATGAATCTTGCTTGAACCCTGAAGAGTCCAGGAGGTAGAATGAGACATATAATATAATATTGCTAATACTGCTCTCGCATGCCAAACATAGTGCTAGGTTATTTCTAAACCTCTCAAAACCCAGCGCAAGAAGCATTATAATCTCCATTGTGCAAGTCAGGAAATCATCCAAGGTCATATTGCTAATAAGGTAGCAGAGCTGAGTGAGCAGCTCTGCTGTTTATTTGTTCTTAGAATATTCCAATTATAGTAGCCTTAATAAAATTTAACTTCCTAATATTCACATATCTGTTTGTCCATTCCATCAGATACTTTAGTTCTTTCAAGAAGTATTTTTATGTTTGTACTATCTTATGAAATACTTAACAATTAAGTTGATTATTCCCAAAACCAAGATTAGAACCTGGCAAACTCAGTAAATGCTAAATTAATTAATGAATGGATTACTTTGGGAATGGGATGTTCTTTTTAAATAGATTTACATCAAAAGTAATTCTTTTCTAGTATTCTTAGTGCAGGAGAATGTTTCATATTTGTACGTAAAAGTGCCAGGACAGGAAAAAAAATAACAAGTAGTGTCAAAATTCAAGGTGATAACAAAATACTTTGATTTTGAGTTTTATCATAAAAAATGATAGTAAATATCAACAGATAATTTTGTTCAGTGGTTTTCAAAGTGACATTTTGGAAATTTGTAGTATTTTTGGTTGACACAATGATTAAGGAGTTTTACCAGTGGTGTGGGAACTGGCTATCTCAGGGGCTGATTCTAGCTCTTCTTTTTTTTTTTTTTTTTTTTAAGATTTTATTTGTTTATTTGACAGAGATAGAGACAGCCAGCAAGAGAGGGAACACAAGCAGGGGGAGTGGGAGAGGAAGAAGCAGGCTCCTAGCGGAGGAGCCTGATGTGGGACTTGGTCCTGGAACTCTGGGATTACGCCCTGAGCCAAAGGCAGACGCCTAACGATTGCGCCACCCAGGCGCCCCTGATTCCAGCTCTTCATGCAGTGACATCATATTGGCTGCTTGAAATAAGGAATGGTGGGAGTATTTACACTGTGGAAATTAACAAACACTACAAAATCTGAACTTTTTTTTCCTTTCAAAAGACATATTTTACACAACACTGGCTTCTCCTCATGCTTAATGGGCAGGATCAAGGAACGGTTAATATCTTCAATTCTTTGGAGAGTTCCTCATGAGAAATTACTGTCCTCCTTTTATAATTATCTGGGCTTAGACCCATCTCCATTTACCATAATAGGAAAATTTAATTTTTGCATGGTTTTAAAACAGTGATTTTTCCAAGACTGCAACTACCATGTAAATTGGTAAAAGGCTGATTTTTACTTAATTATTATTAAAGAAAATCTATTTACTGAGGGAAATGGCGTTTATAGTATTTGAGTCCCACAACACCCCATGTCAGTTTTCATTTACTACTCTGTCATTCAGCCAGAATCTCTATAGGGATATGCTATGTCTTCTGCGTAGTGGTGCCAATGCATTTATGTCTTCAAATGTATATAACTTTATCAAGAAAAACTGTTTTGTTTTTTCTTTACAATATAGTCATTTCATTGTATTGATTTTTTTTTGAAGTCAAATGTATGAGTAGTTATATGATCTGTGAACTCCATTTTAAGCTATTAAGGGAACAGTGATGTGGTTCAGTCTCTTCATTTTACAGAGGACAAAGCATGACCTGAAAAGGTAGAAGGATCTAACCAAGGTCACAGAACTCAGTGACATGCCAGGTTATGTTAATTTATCTATTTTCCATATACTTTCATTTAACCAAGCACTTTATTTATTAGCCTAATTTGTAATAATAAATATATGCTATTTGTGATAATGCACATATGGTTCTCCTAACTTATATCTAACAGAGACCTTGGTAAAATTCTTCCAGATTTCAGCAATATAATTTCATTTAAATTATGCCACATTCTCTTTTTCAGTGACACAGAATCTGTTTATCAGGTCAAAGCCCAGTTATGATGCTGCTACATTTAGACTTTTATTATATTTTTATGGTACCCCAGAAATATATCCTGAATTTCATACTTCAAATTAGCTTTAAGCTTAACGCATTTGGGAAGCCAGTTGCTTTTATTTGCAATGGCTGTCTCATGGAACTACCTAGACACAAGACACTTACCTGAATACTATAGCTGATGTGACTGCTGCGTATTAAGCTGCCTTTCAGCTTCAACTTTTACCTGTGTGGTCAAACTGAAAAAAGAATGAAATAAAAACATTCTCTTTTTCCACCCTGCTGTGTCAGCTAAAGCAAATAAAAACTGTGGGGTAGATGCATATAGTGGAGTAAATGAGGACTATAGCTGGAACTTTAACACTGCACAATAAAGAAAAAAAAAAGTGCTTTGTATTCTAGGTCCACGTGGATAAATGCTTATGAATATCATAGCAGTGCTATCCTAAGCAAGGTAACTCTTCTTATTCCAGTTTTCTCTTGCTCAAGGTCACATCTAAGAGTAGAATGAAATTAGCATAATGCTTTAAAATATAAGTCCAGTGAATTCAGGTTAAATTTGAAACCTCAGGTTGATTTTTTGTTAAAGCTTGCTTCTAGATTTTGTCACGTGCAATGAAAAAATGTTGCCTGAATATTTATCTGAACTTGAATTGGCATTCTTTAAAATTGCTGATATGAAGCGTATGAGTTCAAGTTCTAGAATTTAAAAGGTTTAACATTAAAATAACATATGTGAAGAATGCTTTATCAAAATACTTTTGACGGTTGAAATAGAATCTGTTGGATTAGTTATTTATTATTATTATATCTCCATCATCAGCAGATCCAATGATACAAATCACACATGATTAAATGTAAATATTTCAGGGCGCCTGGGTGGTTCAGTTGGTTAAGTGTCTGACTCTTAATTTCAGCTCAGGTCATGCTCTCAGGGTTGTGAGATTAAGTCCAGTGTTGGGTTCTGCACTGGGTGTGGAACTCTCTCTCCCTCACCTCTTCCCCTCCCCCCATGCTTGCTTGCTCTCGCTCTCTTTCTTTAAAAATAAATAAATAAATATATAAAAGTAAATGTAAGTATTTCATCCTTTTGTAAAATGCAAACATTTCATTTATACAATTGTGACTCATACTATTGTTTCCTGTGTTACTTGGCATTATGATAATGTAGTAAACTGCTTTAATCTTTGCCTTGGTTTAATGCCCTGATGCTTTCTTTTTTCTACTTTCTGTGGAACTTGAGAATCTTTAGAATATAATGAATGTGTTATTTGGAATATGATTTTTTTCTTTTTTATGTAAAATAGGTAAAATAGGGTTTTTCATTCACTTGGTTGTGCACTTTCATATGTACCAGACTAGCTCAAAATGTTCCTCTTCTGAAGTGCTCAAGTCCTTCAAGGACTCTCAGAGTATTGGTTATATGCTAACATAAAATATGAATATCCAAATAGGAAATGTTATTAGAATCATTTACAAATTTATTTTTCCTTGATACCAGTTTATCTTAGAAGCATCTCAAAAGAGGTTCTTCAGTTGGTCGAATTTTAAAAATATTGCTCTTTTATATCATTTACTTTTTTTTAAGTTCCAGATATGCCAAGGTCCAGCTTCTGTATTACAATCTACTTTTTCAGTAAAGAACATATCTTTTATATCTGGCACAATATTAAAAAGCTGTTTAACCTAGTTGATTTGACTCTATATTCACCCATTAGGAAGATACATTTCACCTTGACTTATACAGTTATGTAAATGGTAATTTGTTATAGGTAATATTTTTAAAGTGGTGTGAAGTGAAACCAAATTCATGAATTTGACCTTTTAGATGACCTTTGATTATCCGACTTTTCCTCCATCATGCTGTGTGTTCAACTAGATCTTTGTACATGGAAAGAAAGGCAATGACCCATAAAAATGGTTTTCAGACTGGCCTTATGACATTACCAGATTTCTCATAAAACAGATTTATTTCACTGTGTGACCATGTGTTGGGTAACTAAAAAGGAAGGTCTTTTCATATTTAGAATAATGTTGATGAATGTGTGTGTATATGTGTGAGTAATCTCATGTTTTCATAACCAAACATAATATAGGGGTTTAAAAACATGAGAAATCACTGAGACAACCCTTGTGCATTTCTTACACTGAAGTACAATTTAAACTACTAGTAGATGCAGACTTGAGATGAAAAGGTTGGCTTTTTATTCCTAGCTTTTTTCATAATAGAATATTTTACCTATAGAAGAAAATAATCAGTAGTGAATATCACCATGTTCAGGGAAAACTTGACCTTGAGAACAGGTTATATAACCAATTTGCAGAAGTTTAGCACAATGTGAAAGCCTTCAACAAGGATGCTTAGAGCTATATCCCAAAAAGTTGGTCTAAAAACCTTTACATGCCTCTTGCACCAAGGTCACGATTGTCCCTGAGTCTCTCAGCTATGCAGTTTAGGGAGGCTGGAAGCTAAGTAGCTGAGGCAGAACTAGAACCGAAGTCTTCTGAATCTTAACCTAGTATTCTTTGAGAGTTACTGCTCCAAAAATTAAAGGGTCTATAACTGAATCAGCAGCTGCTTTAGTATCTTAACATTGGACTTTACCATACTCCATCTTATTTTGGATAATTAAGTTATAATGAGCTATGAGTCTGTTTCTCATGTGTAAAATGGAGAAAATAATATACATGTGGGTTTTTATTTAAATACATACATATACATTCACTGCATAAGATATATAGATGTATATCACTTAGTGAAGTCTGGCACATAATAAGCCTTTAATCAATGAGAGTTATTATAATAATAAGTAACAATAATAAAATCAATCTATATTACTGAATATATACTGTCAGATATAGAATTATAATAGTACTAAGAGTGAATCTTTATAGGTACGGTTCTCAACATAGTACAAATACAGTACTCAACATACTTTAAAATATATTTTATCTTTTAAAAATATCAGTTCCGGGGCGCCTGGGTGGCACAGCGGTTGAGCGTCTGCCTTCGGCTCAGGGCGTGATCCCGGCGTTCCGGGATCGAGCCACGTCAGGCTCCTCTGCTGAGAGCCTGCTTCTTCCTCTTCCCACTCCCCCTGCTTGTGTTCCCTCTCTCGCTGACTGTCTCTATCTCTGTCAAATAAATCAATAAAATCTTTAAAAAAAAAATATCAGTTCCTTAAAGCATTTTAAACAATCAAAAATAATTTTAAATCCATGAGATTTAAAAATATCTTAAAATTCTAATACTTTACCAAATGGAGAGAGGTTTACTTGGAAAGTAGATGACTGTGACATTTTCAATTTATATACTTGCAAAATGACAAAGCAAAAAAAGAAAAAACAAAAAACAAAAAAACACCCTGAAAAATATTTAATGTTTTGTTTTAACAAACCTGGAAAATAAAGCACTTAGCTTTTATTGTTATTTGGGGTAATAGTTAAAGACTCTGAGAGGGAATTTATTTCCTTTGTTTTGCCTAGTTCATTGCTTTCATTATGTGCCAGTATACCTTACGCATTCACAGCTTGCAACTTTTTTGTTTTCACACATATTTTGATCCTACAAGTAGGGAAGAATTAATTGAGGTTATGAAAATGATGAAAGCCTCAGTGGAAGTAACTGCATGATGACATAATTCAGATTTCTAAAAAAGGAAGGGAAAAAATTAGCAAGGTATAGTTAAAAAAATTTTAACACAATTAAATAGCAAAAGAACTTACAATACCTGAATTCTTCTGAATTTCAGACAATAAGGAAGGCTCAGAAAAAAATAAAAAAGAAGAAGAAAAAAGGATAAATTCAGAAAAGTACAGGGACCAGGGCAGTTGGAATAATACAACACTCTGAAATTTTCCCTTGGGAGGAGAAGTTCCATGTCTTCTTTATATTTACATCTCTAGGCTCAGCACCATGCACCCTGTATAGCAGGAGTTGGTCTCCTTGAATTTAACCAAATTTGATAAAAAAATTTGATAGGAACCTCTTATTTTGTGAAGGTAGGAAAGAATTAATGATAGATGATGAGAGTAAAGATTTTTTTGTCTTCTAAAAAAAAAAAAGACACCTTTATCAAATAATCCAGTATAGATTCGCTCTAATGAGAAAATTTCACTCCAATTTTAAACTTTAGAAAATATCTAAAAATTATGTTTTTATACATTGTATTGCAAGTATCTTTTTCACATACATGGAATAATACATTGACTGATGTGATTTCATTGCCATGGGTACTTTAGAGATCTCAATGATCATAGGGTAGTTTTGAGAATTGGAGAGTAAAAAAGGCAAGAAAAAATTTTAAAGCATTCAATCCAATTTTGTTAATTATTTGAATTCGCTTATGTAATTAGAAGGAATTAGCCATAGTATCCATTATTCAATGACATGCTTTATAAGTATTTTATTTGGTTATAATCATTTACTCTTACTCAGGACAAAAATGTTTTTTAAGAGGTCAGGAATATATAAATAAATATATCTCACTTAAGTAAAACTGTCTTCTTTATATCTGCAGCTATAACTTAATTAGTTGGTATTAAGTTGTTTTTTGTTTTTTTTAAATCAAGACAGAATTGGCACTTAAATAATTGCAATTAATAATGACTAAACAAAGGGATAGAGAAGTGACAGATTTATCCCCTCAGTTATAGTTATTTGCGTTGGATGATGTATATTAAGCCTTGGGAAAGAGAACCGGACTCTGAATCAAACTTTTCTAGCTCTTAGTGTATTTTGGACTCCTGTGGTGGCTTTCTTGTGTCACATAACGATTCTCACTGTCAGCATATTCTTTTTTTGTTACAATTCTGGACTAAAAAAATATTTTTTTCACATCTATTAAAGGAATGAGAAAACCTAAGTCCATATGAGGAAGAGAGGGAGTACCTCCACACTGTGTAAGATTTAAGCCTTCCCCGTATTACATGGGACTTAACCTTTCTTCCTTCCACAAGCAAATGTCAGGAAAGAACTGTCCCTGGACACCGTGTTCCTGTCCACTGACATCACTCTGGGAGTCTTGTTAACCTGTGTTTGTTCAGCTAGCACCTCTCTTACAATCACCAATCTTGCCAGAAGACTCCTGGTTACCACACCAGTTAAGTGCTTTTCAGTCTTTGTCATACTTGATATTTTATATAAAATATTTTGTGTAAGAATAAGGTATGTGTTCACTTTCTACAATCTGGAAATGCTTTCGTTAGTCTCCATAACACTGCCTTCTCCTCATTTCTTCTTTCATCCTGGCTGCTCTTTCTATGTCCTTTCAGACTGTTCCCCTTTCCACCCTTTCAATGTTAGTATTCTTCAGGTTCTGACATAAATTCTCATTCCTTCTTATTCTACAGCCATTTTCAGGGTAATCTTCTATACTCCCATGGACTTCATGACTACATTTGCTGAAGGCTCCAAAAATGACACTTCTAGCTCAGACTTAGTCTTTCTTTTCTTCAGATACATACATCCAATTCCATAGTAGATTTCTCCTAACCCACTAATTCATTATTTTTCCTACTCTTCATGTAGACATCATGATTAGAGATTGGAAAAACCTCCTCAGCATTTCCCTGTCCTTTATCCCCCACCTGGCTAATCATTAAGTTCTGTGGAATCTGCTTCTTGAGTCAACATATTTCTCTTTTTCCCACTGACTGTTCCCTAGTGCTATCCTTCAGCTCTCACCTTTGTAGGCACTTCCTACAAGAAGATCTCTTATCTCCTCAGGTGAACCAAGTATCATACTTTGCCTGCATAGTACACTTTACTTTATTCATTGTAGTAATTACGTTCTGTATTGCAATGGTATCTGTGCTTTACCATGTCCCCCATAATTTTATGTATCATGTCACTAAAGTATTTTCTGCATCTAACACTTAACCTGGCTCATAACAGATACTCAAGTATTTGTTGAATATAACACACAAGTTGTACATCTAATTTCACAAGGCATTATTGCCTTTTCATAAATGAGGAAACTGAGACCCCGCAATGGTAAGTACCACATCATCATAAGTATCACAGCTGAGTTATGGTCAAACCCAGGGATTTTTCTACTACACCTTTCCACCATTTCTATTCATATTAAATCATCTCCTCTCCATGTGAACAAATCTCATTTTTGTCTTTCTTCACTCACTACATTCATATGCATCACACACACTTCCAACAGTTTGGCACATCCTTGTCTTGGAAACTTTTCTAGACTGTGATTCTTAAGTGATACAGAATTAATTAATGCCATTGAATGAGAAATGTCATTGAATGACTACTCAAATTTAAGGAATCTAAGAAACATTTTAGCCAGAGATCTTTAAGGAAAGAAGTAAAAAAGATAAGGAAAAGAAAACCTAGAATTTAAGGCATTTTTATTTTCTGTATGACTTGCATTTCAGAAAGATGATGGCTTGCAGTTTAGTTTACACATAAGTTTTCCTAAAATACATATGTACATTAATACTTTTGTAGCTTACAAAAGGATGCCCCCAATTCCTCTTAAAAACCTATTAGTTATGTCCATATATGGGAGCTGATATTCTGTATAACCTATACGAACTGTAACAACTCAAGAAGACATGCTAATGGATCAAATAATTCTTTATTCTCTTAACAAGATATACTATTCCATTGTTCTTTAGTTTCTTTGTAGAGAAAAACTCAAGAGATACCTATATAATATTAAAAAGAACTCTTTAAATAAAATGAAACATTTTTTGAGTGACAGTTTTCTAATGAAACCACCACAAATTACAGTGAGAAAGTTGAATATTTTATATTTTATCTGAATTGCCAGAACAAAACATTGATATGCATACAGTATACAGATAAACAGTGATTTTTACTGTGCAGAAAGATAGATGGCATATAAAAATGTTTCGTTTCAGTACCATGATCATAATCAAGACCTATACTCTTGGAATCCAGTTTTTAATTTTTGGTGAAATTTAGGAAACTCTAAATATGAGCACATAAATTATATTATGTGTCATTAGAGTATTTATGAAATATGTAATGAACATCTGTGAGGTGTAGGATAATTCTCATTTACAAAAGGAAGAACCTTGTAACACATATTTAGTTTATGATCTTATGTTAAGAACTGTCAACTCATTCTTTTAAGTCCATATTTCACAGATGTTCATTAAACACCTACCATTAAATGTTAACAAAATCTCTTCATTAAAGGTTGAAAAGATTTAGAGGCAACACTTTTTTTTAAAGCTTGAATGTAATCTGACTTTCCTATGTGTATAAATGTAACTCATATTTATTTATGATTATTTATTCTAAAAATATGCACACCAATTTAGAAGGGCTCTCTGTCTGGGGCTGTGAAGAGCTTGCTCTGGAATCCTTATTTTTTCAGCATCTCTAATTGAGGGCACCTTTGTACTTTCAGGGCACTTTACAGCACTGAAAAGAACCTAATAAGAAGACTTTTCATGTGTCATAACTATGATGAAATAGAAAGAAGAATCAGTTACACTACAAAGTGCCAAACTCAAGAAATATTGGGAGAATGTAGAATCAAATAGTCCTGTGTTCTTGGGTTTCCTTACTTTAGAGCTATCTCTTCTATCCACATCAAAAACTTAATATTTGAACCAAATTCATTATGATAAGATAAACAGTATTCATATGAAAAGGATTACATCAGGATTTAAATAGAATAAAAATGCTTGTAGCTTAATGTTATTCCAGTTACATTACAGAGACTAATCTCAGAATTTAAAAACTTCATTTAAAAATCAGTCATCTTTCCTAAGACAGCTAAAAAAAATTAATGAAAGAAATAATTTTATGATCCTGGTTGTTTCTTTTTCATCAAATTTGTTAAATGGAGAGCATTGGAAACAAGTTTCACAACACAATGTGCATATTGCATATCTTAGACTTTCATATCCCAGATTTTATCATTTTTGTTTTATGAATGGATATGTCCAGAAAGGTTAAGTGATTAACTGTGTTTTGTAAACCTAACAAATAACAAAAAATCTTGAAATCAAACATATATATATAATTCAAATCAAATATATATATCAAATCAAAAAATATTTATTCCCTTATCTGTATACAGTACTAATATCATGAAACTTTGCTTAAAATATTGACATAGAGTATGAGAACTATTATGTGTAAAGAGATCTAAAACATTGTCATATATAATGGGATCTAGCCCAGAATCTGCCCCTTAGTAGTCTGTAGCATTGCCATATAACTTCTTTAAAACTAATTTTGTCATCTATAACATGCACTAATAACACCTGCACTATCTCAGTGACAAACAAGTTGTATATCTCAACACCTGGGAGGATTAAATTTGTTTTATTCATTCATTCATTTAATCATTCATTCATGCAGTTAACATTTATTGAGTACATAAATCCAGGCATTAATAGAGATACTGGAAGTAAATGAATGGACTTACATAGTAAGAAAAAGGAATTTATAAATAATAAGACACTAGTACAAACAAAAACAACATAATCAATTGTAATATCAGACAGTTATACATATTTTGCATTGGTGGGACCAGACGCTAAAACTCCTGCAGTAGTCCAGGCATGAAATGAGAAGGGTTTGGGCTGGGTGGATGCTGACAGGAATGCCCAAGTTTTCATACTTACAAGTAACACATACTAAGTAGGAAACATAAGAGTTGTGTCTCTATCAAATAGAAAGTAAGAGGGGAAGAGAGAAATGGCCACTATGATTTTAATCCTGATGCAGTGACAAAATGATAGTAGAAGAATTAAGAGGTGGGCAGTTTTGGAGAAAGCATTGATAAGTTTGGTTTGGGTCGGGTTGATTTTGAGGTGATTGGATGTATATGAAATGAAAGAAGATTCAAACTGAAGTTAGAAGAAAAATTAGCCTCATATACTTGGAGTTAGCAGCACTTAGTATGAAGTATGAAGAATCAGATATCTGATGCAATATTGACGAGACCAAAGACTGAACATGAGAGAATCTGTACGCTGGGATGCAGAATGGACAAAAGGACAAGGAAAAGAGAATAGTGGTAGTGTCCTTGAAACCTATGAAGAAGAGGCAATTAAAGAACATGTGTCCACACTAACAGCAGTGAAGCCAAGAACAGTGGGAACTGAAGAAATAGAATTTTATAATAAGGAGATTATTTGTGACATTTGATAGTGTAATGTAGTAAAATTGTGGCAATTAGAGAAAGCACAATGGATTAAAAAAGGAGTGGTTCAAGATGACGTAGTGACAGTGAAAATTTGACAGCGGAATAGTGTCAAGTAGATACAGGGAATAAAGATTCAAATTAGTGAGATAAGAATTTGTGAGGTAATGTTGGACAAAGAGAAGGAAGAGCCTGAATCCGAGAGAGAATGTAAAGGTTGCTATGAGAGGAAGTTCTCTTAAGATATGATAAAAGAAGTTCTCAAGCTCAACAAGAAAAATGACTGTTAAGAATATGAAGGAAAGGATGAGAGGCTCTACAATAACACATAGGGAGTTAGAAGGTTTGAGGGATCAACAAACAATGTCCCAGACAAATGGAGGCTTAATTTCAGCTTCTTAGTGATGAAAGTTGGATTAGAGAACATGGAGCATTACTTAGAATGACAACATAATAGGCTACTTAATTCTTTACCTTGGAATTATATAGACTCACTGACCTGCCTGAGACACAACTGAACAACTCAAGTCATCCCCCTTTCTGCACCCAACTAGCTCTGTTCCAATGAGTTTACCACAAGGTAGGACAGAATGCGTGCTTTTGTGGGCAGACTTGCTCAAAAATTTAAAACAATGAAAGAGAGCGGTGCATGTATACTGAGAAATCAATTAAAAAGAGAAAAGCAGGGACTTATAATACAGGAGAGTGTGTCCCTGATAGGGAATCAGCTGATGAATAGGTAATGTGCACTTAGGTAAATGCCATGCTGCTAGTATTATTCTAGACCTTAATGTAAGTAGTATGTTAATTAATGTGAGGGGAAATCTGTAGCGACATACTTTATGAGAAAGGTGATACAGAAAATGGAAGGAGTAACACGGTTTAGAAAACAACAAAGAATCTTTTCTGAAGTGATAAATATCACATGAAATCTGACTTCCAAATTTTCTCAAGCCCTTTGAAATGTATAAAGTTTTGTACAAGTATAAAGGCATACTAAAGAACAGTGTTCCAAATTTGTAAGCAAAATGCGAAAACAATTTGGGAAATTTTCACTTAGGAAAGTTTATGTCAGAGACATGAAAACACATCAGTGCTGAGCTAATTTAATCAGGTAATTTGATTGTCATCCTGACTCTCGGATATTGTTATTTACAGCTAATATAATTGTGATGGAATAAAAGATATACATGGGACATTTTTCACTTTACCTTATAAAAATATTTTATTATAGTGAACTAATATGCAAAAAGAAGTTACAATAAAAGTAGATATATTGGCAGTAACCACTCAGATAAATAATCAGTATAAATTTTCTTTTCAATATCAGAACAGAATCCCAGTCAAGAGGCTGATGATCTATACTTCCAGCTCTTCCATTACATATTTGTGTCATCTGGACACTTTTTTTATGCCCCTGATTCTCAGTTTTATCACCTCCTATCTTTTGTTCTCAACTGACCAAATTATAGTAGATTGATTTGTTGTCTGATAAAAGAATCAATGAGTGTACATATGAAATGAAAAGATAGCAAAGATTAAATTGTAAGTGCCTCATAAAATTAAGTGATATAAAAATAGGTATTTTTCAAAAACAGAGAGAAAGGAATAATTTTGAAAGTGGGATCTAGTTATGTGGGTTGCATGAGGAGAAATTTGTGGGCATAATTACCTTAACGTATTAAAGAAAGTCTCGAATGCTAAATTGAGGAGTCAGAATATCTTTAATATCCTTTTAGTGTGGAAGACATGGTTTTTCTGAGAGCCTGAAAGTCGAGAGAGAACAGAAAATAAAAGGTCGGATTAAGCCATGAGAGATATCTGCAGTTAGGGCTTGGGTTGAAGTAAAGTAGCAGTAGGACGTAATGTAACTGGGGATATAGGGGGATAGTTTAAGTCACAAAAAAACTATAAAGTTTGAAGATGAAGGAGATAATTTCTCAGAGTCAAAGATCCAGAAATTTCAAGTAATATTTGGGAGAATAAGAAGCTTATCTTCAATTTCATTGCGGGTAGTGAGAACCCATTTCAGTGTTGTTAAAAATGATACCATATTGCAAAAGAAATGGAGGGAAATGATGGTGAGAAAATGAAGGCATTTGGCATGAATTATATCTTCTAAGGGTTTGGCAATGAAGAAAAATAAAGAAGAACTTTCTAAAATATTGGGATGAAATTTACTTAATTGCATATTGGCAAGTTTTGGAGGTTTTTATCTTCTCATCTGTGGTTTGTCAGAAGTAAAGATGGCTTTTCACATTTCCTGTTTTCTCAGATTTGAGATTTGGCTTCCCAGGCATTTTGAGAACGGACTTATCTTCAACTATCAGGGGTGTGATGTTGCATATTGGACCACAGATGCTCCTCACTTCTGTAAAGCATTTTTATTATTTTGATTTCTTTTTTCTAGCAGAAGTTTTTATTTCACCCTTCTCACTTTTCTCTCAGTTGTTAGAGGCTGCCACAGTGAGCTCTAAATTCTTTGGCACATGGTCCTCAGAGATGACTGCTGCAGAGTCCCTAGGTTATAAGGATCTATTCTTCTCTACCTCACTTCAATAATTTAAATTCTTTGGCCTCTCTGACCCATGACAGTGGAACCTGAGGGGAACTCAATCTAAGTTGAGATGTGATCTACAGGGAAAACTGATCCAGTGAGAAAGGCTTGGTTGTGGACCATTTATATGTTCTAAGGTCAGAAAAATGGTCAAGAGCATAAGGGCAACTTGAACAGGATTTCCCTAAAAAGGTGTCAAATTCTGATAACAACAACAACAACAACAACAAAAAACAAAAGTAAAGATCACTGCATATGTTAAAGATTTTCCAAAGTAATACCCATTTTTTTATAACTTGCATAATTTAGGATTAATTCTTCTTTCTCAGATACAAGAAAGCTTTAAATTAAAAATTAAAAGCATATTTTAGGGGCACCTGGGTGGTGCAGTCATTAAATGTCTGCCTTCAGCTCAGGGCGTGATCCTGGCATTATGGGATCGAGTCCCACATCAGGCTCCTCCGCTGGGAGCCTGCTTCTTCCTCTCCCACTCCCCCTGCTTGTGTTCCCTCTCGCACTGGCTGTCTCTCTGTCTGTCAAATAAATAAATAAAATCTTTTAAAAAAATTAAAAGCATATTTTAGATAATACAAAATATATGTAAGTACATTTGCCCTTCAATAATTTAACAAATCATCATACTTAATTACAAAATTAAGTTTTATTTGAAATAAAAGATAATTTAAGCTAATTTCCATTGGATTGGTTTTTTTCTTTAATTTTTGCAATATATTAATAATCTGATGTTTAACAAATTACTCCAAACTTAATGGCTTATAGCACAAACATTTATTATCTCATAGTTTCTGTGGGTCAGGAATCCGAGTGGTACTTAGCTGGGTGACTGGTTCAGGATCCTTCACAAGGTTGCAATCCAGTTGCAGACTGGCACTGAGGTCATTTAGGGAGGGTCCAGCTCCAAACTCATTCACCAGGCTGTTGGCAGGCTTTAAGTTCTCACTGGCTGTTGGATAGTAACATCACTTCCTTGCCTTGTGGGCCTCTTTATAGGGGAACATGCTTCAACAGGCAGCAGGCTTCTCTTAGCATACATTAACAAATACTGAAATAAAACCAAATTGTCAGTATTCATTATAAGTATATGCATATTTTCTACACTCTAAGGAACCTTAATGTCATGCAATCATAGAAAATATGCTGCATGTACTTTGCATAGAATCACAGAACCAGAATAATTTTTAATGGTATTCTTATATTCAGTCTATGCCTTGTCAACACAAATCTGAGAATGGAGTATAAAATCTCAGCCTGGAAGATTCATTATATATTTGGAATCAGTAGAGTTTCCTCTATTTTGCCAGCCCTTTCCAAAATGCTTGGCATTGCATAACATTGCTTCTTGGAAATGAGGTGGAACATCATAGATATCATCTTTTAAAATCCCATCATTTTGTACAATACCATGGTATATACATGCATGGTTTGAAAGAATGAAGGAAACACAGGTCAGTTAGAGGTTTTATGCACCTGTCCATGTAGATGCTGGAGACACTGACTGGGTTATAGCCATGGGGATGAACAGGCTGTATTCTGAAGATGTCATTCTCCTTTTCAAAACACTTCAATACCATCCCACTCCTTATTTTTTAAAGAAGGCCAGAGTCCTAAGTTAAGCTCTCATGAAACTTGTGGTAAGGATTTGCACTCTTTTTTCTAATAGTAAATGCTAGAAGCACTATTTTTCTTATATTAATGCAAGAAGCATTTACAGTTAGGTTATCTATTTCTGTACTACCAGATCATAAATTCTCTAGGCATTTGTATTTCTAGTGTCCATCACTGAGCTTTACATGTAGGGCACACTTCATAAATATTTGTTGCAAGATGAATAGAAATAATGACTCCATTACTAGAACTGACAGTGCCCCTGGAGCAACTGATCTCAAATTTATTTGTGGCAGAGGTCAACAGAAGATGAGACAATGACTGGTTTTATATCTCTGAAGAGCAGAGTAAAACCTTTAATAAATTTATTGTGGCTGGAAACCTATTCCATATTTATTTTACCATTAACTGTTTTTCTTTTTTCGACTTAATTTATTAAGTGCACCTTTTATAAAATCTTCTAGGAACATTTTGTTTCGTTATTTACTCCATAGTATAATTCCATTACAGTGTACCGTCCATAATCTGTAAGTAAATTATTCCTATTTTGCTTAATTTCATCTTATTGTATATCAGCAGTTTGGTAGATATTATACAGATCTATTTTCATATGCTTATGTTTTACATAGCATTTACTAACATATGCTTTTGAAGAGTATATGTGTTTTATGTAGAAATCCTACTATCAAGTATTATAAGCTGGTTACTGAGACCACAATCAGTGTCTAACTCTGAGAAAGACATTCTTGTTTTTATTATTATTCTTCACAGTTTTCCCAAACACTTTATTGTCTAGCATAATCAAAGAAGGGTAGAAGTCAAAAATAACCAAACATAGGGTGAAGATAATCCCATTAAGACTGCTGGCTATGCATAAACTAGAGGGAAGATCCAATATTTCCACATAAGTAATTACCAATTCATATATTAAAACAGGAATCAATTCCACATTTTTACCTTGGTAACAATATTCCTACTCAAGGGACAGGTTTGTGTACCAAAAAAAGGAGGAGCTGTTAATAGTTACTGAACCCCAGAGCCCCAATCCTAACTCACAGGGATTGCAAAGTGCTTATGCATGTGAGAAATATCATTACTTAATAATTAATTTTAAGTTTTTACTGATATTAAGCTTTTTGCAATTTGATTAGAAACCAAAAAAAGAGAATCAAAAAATTATTATGCTTAATTTACTCTAAAAGAAATTTTCTTTGTGTTTTCCTAACGTCTGTATTAGTATACTATATTTAGTCTTATACCATTGCCAGACAAATGACATATTGAAAGAAATTACATTTTAGGAGCTCTAAGTGAGGGGTAGGTCTCCTGCATATTGTATGATCCAAAATGGTACAGTTATGGTGAAGGAAAAAGGTGGAGGAGACAGAAGACCTCTTGCTTGGCAAGAGGCAGATGGATTCCTAGTGTGGACATATGTTAGGTCCAGAATTGAATCTCTACTCACATGCTCTGGAGATAACCTCCTTTTGGGTGCCCTTCTCCACACCCACATCCCACAAGCTCAGCATGGCAGAGGGAGGCAGATGTCAGATGGATTTTGTTAATGAGGTTAACGAATAGTAATTCTGTTCCTCTCTCTTCTGAAACTTTTTATAATCTGGCCACACCCTTCCAAGGCAATCTTACTCTTTTTTACCAGCATACACCCTGAACTCTTAGCAACGGGGGATTCCATATTGGTTTGGGGGTGAACTACATAATGCTAAAGCCCCTTGTTATATTTTTCTGTCCATTATTGATCAATGTTTCACAAACATGCAGTGTCAATCCATGCCTTTGTTTACATTCCTTTACCTGACTGGAACATCCTCTCTTTACTCATTTACATCCTATTCTTTTTTCAAGACCATGTATGAGGACTCCTTCTCCATAAAGTTTTCTACTTTTTCTACTCTACTTCTGGTGAATCACACACTACTTTGAAATCTTTTTTGAATATTGCCTGTACCTTGTGGTAGAGATAGCACAGTATTTTCCAAAATGTTCTTTGAAATCCCCATTTGAAATGGGATTTCCTAGTGAAATGATTTTGGAAAGTGTCACACATTCTATCTCACTGTTGGATGCTTAAAAAGAATATTGACATATCAAAGGCTTTTGAAAGTCCTGCATTAAAGTTTGTTCATCTTTAACCCCACGTTTCTTAAACTTCTACAAAATTGCATCCTTATTTCATGTAATAACTATTACATTGCTATAGAACACACAAGAGAAATGCTGGAGAAATAGAAATATTTACAGGTTTGTGGGCCAGACACTTATGTGTTACAAACTTTCTTCAAATGTCGCTTCTTTACTTTTGTGGCTTACTAACTAATCTCATTGTATTTCCCTAATTTCTCTAATTCCTTCTGTTTTTGCATTTGGCAAAATGGAAAGTTTTTCATACAGAGTAGGTAACACAAATAGATTAAAATGCTTCTTCCACATTCAGTTTTGTAGGAGGCCCTGAAGTTCAATTGTTTCATGGAGCAAGCTTGGTATATTCTCTTTGTGGAGGCAGGAAATATGTCATGTGCATCTTAACTATTCAGTACAATCTTGCACACTCTAGGTATCGGAAGATGAGTTCAGTCTGAGCAAAACTTCATAGTGTGGCTACTTTATTTTGTTTACATTCAGAAACATTATTCACCATTTATGATGTAAAAGGTATGTAGCTATTACATTTGTTGAAAGTAGTGTTTTTTGAAGTCCCAATTTTGGATGCCCTGTGTCACTATTTTGTTACATTAACCATACTAGTGAGAGTTGGTGGCTTTTTGGATTGTTTATATGGCCTCACAGATATATTCAACCTCAGTTATTTCAAATACAGAAAATGTGATTATCATTCATGTTACTCATAATACATAACTAGAAGATCACAATTTTCTAGTGGTGCTGTGACTTTGGCAGTTTGATATTTCAAAATATTTACAAAACCACTATTGTGAGAGGTTTTGTGTTCTCTAGAAGGCAGAGTAGACCTAAGGTACACTTTAACCCAAATACTGAACTCTCTTAAATAGGCTTGTTCAAAAGTACAAATGAGTAATTTCATTTTATCTAGATACACACTTTCTTTTTTTTTTTTTAATTTTGACAAAATTTGGATTTAAGTTTTCAAAGAAGATTTGTTTTGCTTTGGATCCATTTCTCACAGTTAGCCTAATGATCCATTCCTGCCTGGAGGGCCTCATTTGTGAGTTCTCTCCTCTGTAACAACAAGAAATCTCTTTGGAAAGAACAAGTTGAGTTTACTTAGACTGAGGCCATTGCAATGACGAACAGGAAAAATTCAGTTTTGGGCTTAACTCTGTAGGCTATAAATGAAATTACTCAGATTTCTCTCAGGTTAATGGGCACTGAGTGACACTTAAATGATACTGCAATATTCTAATAATTTCCAGTGCTAATTAGTACAATATCAAATCAGCAGTGAACATAATTAAAAAGTTTTTTTCTCTATTTGAGGATAAGTGTCATAACTTTACAACTAACCTAATGATATGTATTTCATTAAAGTTAGGCAAACACTGAATTTTGCTATAAATATTTTTACAACTTATGTTCCAAACAATGCTTTAGTCAATTCTCATTTTTTGGCATTGGCTGCTTTATTTCCAGACCCTTGCAGGTCAGACAGACGCTGCCAAGTTCCCATGCCTAATTGTGCCAGATCCGGAGGTATGTAGGAACACAGACAAGCACTGGCTGTAATGGGAAGAACTCAGACTTTGGAGTCCAATCTTGATTTGCATTTTGGCTCTATAAATCACAATTTTGTTATCTATAATATCTACCTCACAGAAATTTAGTAAAGATTTACAGAGGGTATGTATGTAAAATACCTAACAGAGTGCAAAAATCATATAGGCAGGCCTCACATATATGTGGTTCTCTTCTATGAAATTTTGCTATGGAAAGAGTTTACGGGCTTATATTTATCAATATAAATCATATGAATTTTTTATTTATAGTTCTAAATTATCCAGGCTCTCTCTCTCTCTCTCTTTTTTTTTTCCTTTGGCACAGAGAATTGTGAAGTTGATACAGCATTTTCTCATGAATTTGAAACTGCCTCGTACCAGTGCCTATGGAATAAGCCTTATCTGAGGGGTTTTGTAAAGGATTAAATTGTAACCTCTTACCTCCCCCGCACCCCCCCCACCCCGCACCCCTGCCTTTCCAGTTTAATGATTAAAAAGAATAACTTTGTTAGGATTACGTGCTTTAGTTAAGCTTTTGAAAAGTTCTGAAAATGAGAAGCTACAAAGAAATGGAATGAATTCTCCTTTCTGATAGCTAGAAGCACATTTCCCACCATGACTTGTTTGTGGTATCCTTCAAGAGCTGGTAGGTTTATCAAATTTTCTGCCTCAGTAAGGTGTGAGTAATATATAAACTAAAGAATCCCTGGACTGGAAAATTGATTTTATGCTTACAATGGGTGAAAATTATTAACAAGCCTAATAATAGTAGGAATAATTTTTCTGTAAGAGCTACTATTTTCATTTGCAAAACATAACAGGGAAGAATTACGTATAATTCTAATTCTTCTACCTATCTTGGAATATAATTCTATTAGCAACATTGATACTCACACTTCAGAATAGTCATGGATAGAGACATACACACTTGAATGCTTCTTGCTTTTTATTCGTTAGTGATTGCTTAGGATATTGTCCTATTATTGTAGATCTTTTTCTTTACCAAATTTTCAACATAAAACTAATGAGTAATGCCAGTCAACTCATATTATTTTTGGTCTCAGAGATTTATGTAAAATTAATTATATCCTAAATATAATTGTGTCACATTAGGCAGATATTTTTCATTATTTTCCCTCTGGCTCCAACTTATTCAATTATTCTTACTTTTCTACAGCTTCTTATGACCACTAGTCTCCAGCTACATGAAATAACTTCTGTTCAATGAACAGCTACATTTTTCTATTTCTCTGCCTCTCTTACTTTGTTCCTTTCTCAATTTGTCCTTCCTCTACCTATTTTTTAAGGTCAAGTTCAAATGACCTTCTTCCACATAATAGTCTCTGATCTACTTGTGAATTTTGAACCACTTAGCATCTCTATAAGGTTTAATTCAAATATCATATATAGGGTACATTGCATTTTTATTATGTATTTAAGAATTTGTAGGACTATCTTATTCTCACTACTAAACTATACATTCTGTGAAGCTGGAAACTATGTTTATGTCATTTAATATTTAGGCTTTCTTTTTCATGGGAAAAATAAAACTCTTTAAGAGTTAAGCAAAACTAAATTCGTTTCCAAAAAGGCTAATTTAAACATAGTCATAAAAATATGAATTTAACGTATAGACATTAAATACTTGCTAGCATACACAAATAAATAGAAGTTCCAAATTTGATTAAGAAAAGAGTGTTGCCCTCAAGGGAAGACTTTTTCATGGAAAAGAGAGACATACAATCATTACATTAATGTATGGCAAGATGTAGTAATTGTAGGTTGATAGACGCTTAAAGTACAGTTGGAGCACTTGATGAGAGATGAGAGAGAGGTGAATTTTGGATGAATGTGACGTGTTTTGAGGTGTAACACTTTCTGTTTGGCAATTTTGTTTGGGTCTGTGGATAGAGCTCGGTATCAGAATATAATTTAGCTCTAAGAACCATGAATCCTGTATTTCGTAGTTCACTTAACAGTGAGGAACTCATAAAATTCAAGGTAATATAAAGCATTACTTTCTTTTTTTTTTTAAGATTTTATGTATTTATTTGACAGAGAGAGAGACAGCCAGCGAGAGAGGGAACACAAGCAGGGGGAGTGGGAGAGGAAGAAGCAGGCTCCAGCAGAGCAGGGAGCCCGATGCAGGGCTCAATCCCAGGACCCTGGGATCAGGCCCTGAGTCGAAGGCAAACAGTTAATGACTGAGCCACCCAGGTGCCCCTAAAGCATTACTTTCTGAGTGAAATTGACGGGGGTGATTTATTTAGAAAATTGGTGGAATTCTTTCCCTGAGCAACAGCTGAGAACTTGAATTTAAGTTCAAAAAAAAATCTCTGTCATTCATTCAAAAGGAAACAGAAGCTTTACATGAAAAGAATAAGTCAACACATTTGAAATGCAGATACTTAATTGTGACATATGTTGTAGTTAAAATAAAATCAGACCATTTGAATTTTCATATCTGTCTATGAAATACATATTTTGCTGGTACGAATAAATTATGTCTTCCAAGTTCTAAAATATGTACCGTGTGTTGTCAATGTAGGTGGTGAGTTTGTCAAAAGATGGAAAGGTATCCCATGCCAGAATACATTTGCCATTCTAACAGCAAAGTGATGACCATTAAAAAATAAACTTTGGAATTATTAGTTTTTGTACTTGAATCTGACTTTAACTTTGAATTACAAATGTAGGAATGGTTTCGACAAGGAATATGGTTTTGATAAGTTATTGAACTCTTTTCAGCCCTATTTTTCTTCTTTAAATGTGTAGCTGTGTTACTTACTACTTTCCTGTGATAATATATTATGATAATATATTATGTTGGGAATTTATTAATTTTACAGTGGTAAATTGGTGAAGGAGTACTCCACAAATGAAGCTTGCTTACAAGAAAAACTCCCAAGCTGGAAAAAAAAAATTAGACGGTATTATAAAATATGTGAATCAGGGCTGTCAGTTAGTAGTGCTTTTTATCCAAAATGATTTTTTTTTTCAGTAGATTTTCTATTTACTGAATTCATGTTTGCTAGGAGCCAGAAGCTTTAAATATTTGCCTACTTTATAATTCAGTTTAAAAAGACCAAACTATTGTATCTGATAGAACAAATTTTTTAAGCATTTTCAAAATTGCAGTTTTTTCCCCCATTAATCCACTTAATTTCTTGATTATAGCACTTATTCCATTGTAGTGCTGGTCATCTATCTACCTACTTATCTACCTACCTATCTATCTAATCATTTCTGTAACTAGACTATAACCTCCTTAACACTAGAATCTGAGGTCAGTTTCTACTACTAGTGCCTAATACAGTGTGGATGCCTGGTATAGGAGCATACTCATACGGTGTTTGTTAAAGAAAGGGGAGTAATTAACCAGTAGTTTTCTCCAATGTTCTCAGACAGTAGGGAAATATATATTATTGTTCATATTTTACAGAATAAAGGTAAATGAATGTATTAGTTTGCTATTGCTGTATAAGAAAATACCACAAACTTGGAAGTTTAAAACAACACAAATGTATTAGTTCACAGTTCTGTATGTCAAAAGTCTGGCATGGCATGAATGAATGGGCTCTCTGCTGTGGTTATCACAAAGCTGAAACCAGAATATCAACTGGGCTGAGTTCTTGTCTGGTGATTATAAGGTAAAATCTCCTTCCATGCTCATTCTTATGGTTGGCAGAGGTTAGTTTCTTGTGGTTGAGTGATAGTAGTTTTCATTTTCTTGCTACCTGATAGCTGGAGGTTTTTCTCAGCTACTAGAAGCTGCCTGCATGCATTGTCCTATAGCCCCATCCACCTTCAAGTGTCCGATTTTTCCCACCTTAGAATCTCTGATTTCTCCTTCTGCTCCCAGCAAGAATAAGCTCTCTGCTGCTAAAGATGCATATGAGTGTCACTCAGATAATATGCCTGGTTTGAGATAAAGTAATTCAGGACCTCAATTATACCTGAAAAATCCCTGCACAGGCACCCTAGGTTAGTATTCAAGTAACTGGCAGAAGTTGTATGTGCAGTAGGGGCCAAGAATTTTGGAAGGGTCATTTTAGAGTTCTCTCTGCCATATAGAAGATCCAGAAAAACAAACAATTTGTCCAAGTGCCTAAAGTAGAGTAGGGGGTTAATTAAAATCTAAGTACAGTTTTTTATAATCGTTTGATATATACCACCTTTTATAAAGTTTAATAATAATCATGCTAAGTATAATACTGCATTTTCCAATTTTATGTTGCCAGTTAATATACAGAGTTCTTTAGCTTGAACATTCTTTACTTGAGATATTTGCATTTATTTAAAATACAGTTGACCCCTTCCACCCCCACCATGCAATTGAAAATCCACTTAAAACCTTTGACTCCTGAAAAACTTAATTGCTAATAGTCTGCTGTTGACTGGAAGCCCTACCAATAATATAAAGGAATGACTAACTCATATTTTGTATGTTATATGTGTTATATACTGTAATCTTACCATAAAGTAAGCTAGAGAAAAGAAAATGTTATTAAGAAAATCATAATGAAGATAAGATATATTTATAGTTCTGTAATGTATTATTTATCAGAAAAGATTCATGTATAAATGGACCCCACATACTTCAAACCTATGTTCAAGTGCTCGGCTGTAAATTAGCACTTTTAAGGAATTGGGGAAAGGTGGGAAAAGTGCATTTTTTTAGTACCAGTTATCTGGTCTACATATTCTATGTGCTTATGAAAATGACGTGTTTATAGCATAGTCTGGTAAAGTGCCAGATGTATTAAAACTTCTGAAATTAATAGCTATATAGTATATTTACTCAATAATTTTTAAGCAGTATTGAAGTTGTCAGCTGACTTACTTTTATAATTAAAGATGAAAATGTTCTCTCCAAAAGAAAATGAAAAAAAAAATGGTTTGACATCAGCTGTTTCTTGAGGTCACATGAGTGACAACCTATATATTTCTTTGGGATATTACTCTTCAAATAAAAGGCATTGATAAATTGTGTATAACTTATCTATTACCTATATAATCCCTGTATAGAAGCTAGCCAATTTGGAAACAGTAGGGTTGCATGTGCTTTTTGCCGACTGTTGATAGTTATGAAGGCCTGACGGGTTTCAGTAAACCGTGTGGATATGCTTAGCAGCTGGTGCAATTTTTTGTGGTGACGTATTTACTCACTTCTGTGAGATAATGTGTAATGCATCTTAAAATAAAAGTAAAAGTTGTTCGAGGGGCAGCATCTTAAAATGTCATGGTATACATACATAGGAAAAAAAGGCAGAAAGTTCATATTGCCATTCAATTCAATATGGCGATATTTTTATTTTGTATTTTTTGAAGATAGAAAAGGATTCCACAGAGTCATTAATCTGCATAGCACATAACGTTCTAATTGGATTTACAGGAATAAAACAAAGTTTGCCAACAAAGCAAAAGGGAGACCAGAAAATTTGTTGATGACATATCCAATGCAGACAGTTTTGGACAATAGGATGCATGTTAGGCCTGACTGAATCTATTCATTCTCCTGTCAGCAGCTGGCACGCCTCCTTCACAATTGCAGAAAAGCCACAGGAAGTTCCTCACTTTTGCAAACAACATGTACAGCCGGTTCCTTCACCCTCCATAATCCTTATTGCACATTGAGATATTTTTTCTACTGGATGAGTAAGAAATTACACTATTATTAAACAGTGATAACTAATCTATATACAGAAACAGTACAGTACTGTTTCTGTTCATGCTGAAGAAAAATAATTGAAAGAAATTCTGTGTAATTATAAGAACATGGTACTTCATGATGCCAAAAAGTGCCAAAGATAATACAGTTTGGGGCACATATTACATGGTTTCATCCAAAGTATGGTCAGTCTTGTGTAATGCTGATGCTTAGTTGTGAATGACTGTCACTGCGGTGGCTGGGTCAGGAAACTTAACTATTAGATGCTGTTCACTCTCATATCCCTATCTCTAAAGTGCTGCCTAGTCTAGAGATTTATTTCGTTGTGGTGAACATTGTACCTCCAAATGTCCTTTTTGTAAGTAGTTACCCCTTCAAAAGTTAAAAATGATCACATCTGCATTTAATTTTTCACTAATTTGTGTATATACTACTTTTGTGTTGTTGACATACTACAGAGTAGTATGTTGACATTAATTTATGAAATGGCTCAAATGCCATCAGAAAGCTGTTGTATTGAATAGCCCCTAGTTGTCATTAGTAAGCTATATAATGATGTTGCTTCTTCTTTTTTAATTCCTTCTTAATTCTGACACATTAAGCTTCAAAAATTATATTTATAAATTTTCTTAAATTATAGAGTATGTCTTATTTCCTAGTATATATAATTATACATATAAAAGTATGGTTTATCTACACATGGCTTTCCTTTTAACTGACTTAGATGACCTTTAGGAACTCTTCTCCTTGAGGTTATAATCTGATGGATTTCCAGTTTTAACGGAAATTATCTTTACAAAAAGTGCTTAACTTATACTTGCAACTTCTTCAGAAAAAGTTGCTTGCCTAGATTCATAGCATATTTGAAAATGTATTAAGCATTATGAAACTATGATTAGTTCCCCTGCTTTATTTGTTATATCTTAATTCAAGAAGGACCTTTGGAATTTATTAAGTATTTACACAAATGAATCTCCAATTGCATTTAGAGAAATAACAAAGTTTTATTGAGAAAATGGGACTCTAGAGCATGAAACTTCTTAGACTATTCAGATTTTCACTGCTTTATAAAAGCTATCTACAATGGCTACCTCAATAGCAAATAAAGCTGAGGTGTGGGTGTCTGAACAATCATTTTGACTCAAGACCTTAGTATACGTAGTTTAAATATTTTATAGAACTATTATTATTCCATTACTGTTATGACTGGTGGTAGCTTTTTAAATATTCAATTATATAATTATATTTCATGTATTAAACAAATATTTATTGCCTAATATGCAACAAGTGCCTTTCTTTGCACTGATGATTTTTTTTTAATGAATATAACAGATAAAATCCTTTGCCTCATGGAACCTGTAATCTAGAGAGGAAGAAAATTAACAATAAATAAAGAGTTAAGATATGTAGTCTATCAGATGGTAATATGTACTATGTCAAAAAAATAAATCAGGGAAGAAGGACAGGAAGTAGAGGCAGAGTTTAAAATTTTAAATAAAGTGATCAAGACGGTGTCACTAAGAAGGTATCATTTGAGCAAAGACCTGTAGCTGTTGAGAAAGCCAGTTATGCATTTGTTTACAGGGAAGAGCATCCCAAGCATAAGGAAGAACAAAATGAAGACCTCTGACATGGGAACATGGGTTATATGTTCTAGGAACAACAAGGAGGCTGGGGTAACTGGATGTCAAGGAGCAACAGGCTGACTATGAGGGTCTCTGAGAAGACTCTGTAAGCCCCTGGAATGATTTCACTGTTTCTGCAGATATGTTGAGATACCATTCCTGGCTGCCTCCCACATTCCAGCTAGCTTTTACAATTTTTGTCTGCTTCAAGTTTTCTGACTTCTTATGTTAGTTCCTCAGACACATACTACTTTACTCTTCTGAATTTTCTGCATATTTGATTTTGGCAGCAGGAATGAGGAGCCTTGTCATCTTGTCAGACTTTGAAGTGTAAAACTGTTTTGAAATACAAATAAGAAGTAAATATTTCAGACTTGGAGGGGTTTTAAAGTTACCTACCCTATCGTTTTATAATACATAAATTGTAATGTTTTCCAGCCTCTGTAAATACTACTGAACTATAAGAGGAAACACATTACATTTTTTGGACAATTTAATTAGAAGAAAAACGTTTCCTCACATTGTTATACCTTCTTGTAAAAAAGTATATCTATTAACATTTATAGATTCACATAGAATCTGATTTAGTATATCTGGGGAGGTATGTTTATTTTTAAAGCTCTATCACTGATTGAGTTAAATCACTAAGTTTCAGAATTCTGGTTCTACCACTGCAGTTCAGCAAACAAATATTGAATGCCTGTTAAATGGAAGACCCTGTGCCAGACACTGGGGTCTATTAACTTTGATGAAAATTCAAACATTACTCTTGTCTTTTGGGGGCTTCTAATCTAATGAGAGAAAGATAAGTATAGGGCCTTTATATCAGGGTAATTATTTAAAAATATGTTGAAACTCTGTCTCCACTTTCTCATTTCCCATTCACTCTTTAACCCATATCAGTCTGACTTCCACTCTGACCAGCACCATTGCAATTGGATTGCTCTTATTAAAATAATCAACAATCTTCATGTTACTAAAAACAGAACAAGGATACTTATCTGTACTCATATGACTACTGTTTTGAGTAGCATTTCATATAGTTGACCATTCCCAATTATTGAGAAAGCGTTTTTTCTTTTCTCTTCTTTTTCTTTTCTTTTTTTTTTTAATTGTTATTTTTATTTGGTTTTCCTCCTACAACAATGATGGTTCCTTCTAATCTATCCTTGCTTGTTTCTCTCCTTCTCATTAAGACTGGATTGCCTCTGGGGTCTGTTCGGTTCCTCACCTTTACTCCATTTACACTATTTCTTATATGATCATGTCCACTCACAGGCCTTTTAATTTATAAATGTATGTTGATAACTTTCAATTGTATATTTCAACTCAGATCTCTTTCTCTTGTGTTTCATTTCCATATATTTAGTTGTCTACCTAACTTCTCCATTTGCCTTTTGATAGATATTTGATACATAAAACATACAAAAGGGAAATTTTGATTCACTTTTTTTTTACTCTGCTAGATATCACTGTTTCGGTAAAGGGGAACCTTCATTAACTCGGTCAGGTTGGAAGTTTCTATGTGGCTGAAGAGCAGGTCTATTTGAATGGATTATCCATTAAAAAAAAAAAAAAAAAGAATGTGCGCCTGGGTGGCTCAGTCGTTAAGGGTCTGCCTTGGGCTCATGTCATGATCCCAGTGTTCTGGGATTGAGCCCCTCATCGGGCTCCCTGCTCAGTGGGAAGCCTGCTTCTCCCTCTCCCCCTGCTGGTGTTCCCTCTCTCACTGTGTCTCTCTCTGTCAAATAAATAAATAAAATCTTAAAAAAAATAAAAACAATGTGTCTTCCTTAGAATGCAATGTCTAGAAAGACAATGTAGAGAGTAAGATATTAAATTTCAAGATTTCTCATGTAGAGTGTATACAGGTTATTCTGGGACTAGTGATTGGTCATGGATTTGAAGGTTAATGGACATTAGAAATAAGAAATCCCAGAATTGCATTGTTAGTATGATGGATGAATCATCATATGTATATCTCATAATAAGTCATGAACATATACCTATCAACTGTATCACTCAGGATAATGGCAAGACTTGGAATGGAGAGAATTCTGAACCAGGTTCCACTTTATTCAATGCATCAGTTAGTTGCTGAGGAGGTGGTTAGTGACAATGATGAGGAGGATAATAGGGTATAGCCAGATGTCAAGGGTTTCAGAAGAGATGATTTTACTATTTTAGAAGAGAATAGTTTGGAATTGTTTTTAAGGAGCTAAGCAATGTTAACTTCCCATTTCTGGTTGCAGTAGGTCCAGCATTTGAAAATACAAATCTCCAACTCTTGTCCTCAAGAGAAGGCTGAGGTTTATCCAAAGCCAGCATTTGTCCATTAAGGAGTTGAAAATATTAATAGAATTGATTACACTGGAATGAGGTCGTCAGAATGGAGAATAGTACTTGTGGAAAGGTATAGAAAACCTTAATTTAAAGAAAAAATAGGGAGAAAATGGTAAGATATAATTAAAGAAACATACGTTTTTGACAATAACCAGAGGGGCCAGAAGTGAGAATCATGATGGGATTAGCTGGCCTTACATTTTCATTAAGAATCTCAGAGGCTTGAGGAACCTCCATACTGTTTTCCAGAGTGGCTGTACCAGCTTGCATTAAAAATAGAGCTACCCTACAACGCAGAAATTGCACTACTAGGTATTTACCCCAAGTATACAGACATAGTGAAAAGAAGGGGCAGAAGCACCCCAATGTTCATAGCAGCAATGTCCACAATAGCCAAACTGTGGAAGGAGACGAGATGCCCTTCAACAGATGAATGGATAAAGATGTGGTTCATATATATAATGGAATATTACTCAGCCATCAGAAAGGATGAATACCCACCATTTGCATAGACATGGATGGAACTGGAGGGGATTATGCTAAGTGAATTAAGTCAAGCAGAGAAAGACAGTTATCATACGGTTTCACTCATATGTGGAACACAAGGAATAGGCGGAGGACCACAGGGGAAGGGAGGGAAAACTGAATGGGAAGAAATCAGAGAGGGAGACAAACCATGAGAGACTCTGGACTCTGGGAAACAAACTGAGGTAACAGAAGGAAGGTGGGGGGGGGATGCGGTAACTGGGTGATGGGTATTAAGGAGGACACATGTGGTGATGAGCACTGGTTGTTATACACAACTAAATGAATTGTTGAACACTACATCAAAAACTAATGATGTGCTATATGCTGGCTAATTGAACATAATAAAAAAAATAAAAAATTAAAAAAGAATCAGGCTTTATGAGCTCCAGATAGTCTTGCAATGAATTTCTGAACCATTTTGAAACTTCTAAAAATTTTTAAATTTTTATTTACAGTAGGTTCATAAAAAGATGTCTTATAGCTTTTCACACCTGATTGTTTGAAACTTGGGGAACTGACTTCTTAATAAAACAGAAGATGTGAGTGAAATAATATTTTAAACATAGACTCACATAGGCATGTTTATATGAATAATAAGTATGGATATATGAATTCTTATAATCATGATTTTGATATAGTACATTGTATAACATTGTATATATTTTATTCAAATTCTGGATCAAGAAAGTTGTTCCAGATTATTTCACCATTAAATCATGACCATTTTGTAAAAACACTGAAAAGTGCATAGAGCTGAACAAAACAAACATTCATCCGTACACCTACCAACTAGAATTTACAGATATAAATATTATGTCAATTTGTTTTAGAAATTATGTTAAAGGAAAGAAAATTTGTTTACATTTTTTTATTGGGAAAAAATCCCTGTAATATTTATTTGAAATTTAACTTCAAATCTTAAGACAGGAAAACAGTAGTAGGGTATCTCTAGGAATCTACTTATGTTTTCTTCATACACTTCACCGAAGAATGTTCATGTCTCAGCAATGCAGTAGAATTTTTTCCAAACTTGACTTTTTTTTTAAACTTGTACTCTTTGGTTAATTGCTTTACATTAAATACCATAAATAAGCACTTTTACTGGACATATTTTGACTTTTAAAATCATTTCTCAAGAGGTTAATAAAAGGCAATAATGTATTGCTGTCATCTCTACTAACATGGCCCACAGCTCATTTAAGTTATCACCTCTTTCCAGCTGCTGTTTTATTTTCTTTTTCTTCAAAAGAGGAATGCTACGTATCATGTCAGTGAGTCAGTCTGTCTAAAGAGATGAATTAAGGGCACAGTTTGAAGGCATTCATTGTCTCTTTTTTCACCACGTTATTCTAAAAGCAGAATATGTTTTCTCAGGAGTGGGTTAAATTTTCAAAATAAATACAGTTTATTAGTATAAAAGTTATAGGTTTTTGATTCTAGAAATTTCTATATTCAAGTTCTAGTTCATTTACTTTTTAACTTTGTGATTCGGTAATTCACCTAACATACTGATTTTGTAATATGGTGTTCTCATCTGTAAAATGGGGATGAAGAGAGCTATGTAAATAGGAATTTCAGTTTAAAAAATGTTATTGCTCTTTTCTTAAGAATGAAACAGTGGTAAGCAAACATACACAGCTTTGGCCATATTTGTAAGATTTATTCTATGCAATAATTTAGAAATAGTACTTGAAAGTTGATTCTTTTAAATATTTGACTTGTAGATGGTAAAAATGACAATTATGAAACAGATCTTTATAGATGAGAGAAATTGGGTCCATTTTGCAACCACTTACAACTAGTAAATACCCCAAAAATATTGTCATCCTCATAAGGAAACTCCTGTCTCACTTGCTATTGGCTAGTCTATAGTTATAATAGAACCACTGTTTTCTCACTGTTCATGAAGTATTTTGTAGGGCAGCTCTCTAGCAATACCTATATGTTGCTTCTTAACACATTTCCTTATTCAGTGTATAAAACAGCACACAATAGGACATTTTGGGGAAAAAGTTCATAGATTCCCATAAAATTTTTGGTTTTAATTGTTAAAGTGCTCATGTAATAAAGAAGATAAAACTGTAAGTGAATTCAGAGTTAATAAAACTATGAAGTTTAAGATATATGTCATAAGGGTACCTTTTTCCTACCTGAAATATACCACATGATGCCTGCTTTTCTTTAGAAATGAAGACAACGCTCTACAGTTCTAAAGTGCTTAATTTCAAGTGACTTATCTAAATCAACTCAGATTGGTAAAATACTTGTTTTTATCTAGAAGCAGAGTGAATTTTTGACTTATGCAGAAAAATTGATTTTTAGTCTAGAAGATAGCCTAAACTAAATTATTTGTGTGTAAAATGAGTTTCACTCTTCCAAGAGCATAGAATTCATGCTTTTTTTTTTTTTTCCGTACAAGGTATTTCTTTGACATGTGGTTTTACTTATAGTACCATACCAGTTCTCACAGTTTTTTATGATAATTGAAGGTAGTATTAAAAGGATCTAGTGAATTGTTACAGAAGAAAAAAAAAGTTATATCTGTTCCATCTAAAAATATCTGCAAGTCTTCCCAGTGAATGTGCTTTTCAAGAAGATACCTTCTTGCTTTTTTTTGAAAATGCATCATTTCAGTTTGGGAACAGTTTGAATTGCTATGCAGTGTTAAAAAAGTCTCTTTTCAGAAACCAGTTCTTTCTTTTCTTGTCATGGCAGTTAAATTTGCAATAAAGGACATTGCTTCAAACAAATGCATGACATGGAGAAAGGGACTGAAACAAGATATAAAGCTCTGGATTACTTCAAAGATTCAACATGAAATTATGGAAAATAATTTAAAGAGTTAATCCCATTCTTTTCCAATTTTTTAACGGTAAAATACACATAACATAAAATTTATTATGTTAGCCATTATTAAATATACAGTTTGGTTGTATTCAATACATTCATAAAGTTGTGCTACCATCACCACTATATGTTTTAAAAACTCCTTTCATCTTGTAAAACTGAAACTTTATGCTTATTAAACAAAAGCTCTCCATTCCCCTCTCCTTTAGCCCCAGAATTCCACCATTCTCCTTTCTCTCTCTCTGATTTTGACTACTGTCAGTATTTAAGTGAATTCATATAGTATTTGTTTTATTATAACTAGCTTATTTCACTTGGCATAACATCCTCAAAGTTCATCCATATTGTACCATACTTCAGAATTTCCTTCATTCTTATGACTGAATACTATTTCATTGTATGTATATACCATATTTTGCTTGTCCATTCATCCATCAATAAACACATAGGTTGCTTCCATGTTTTAGCTATTGAGAATAATGATATTATGAACATGAGTGTACAAATATCTCTTCAAGACTCTGCTTGCAATTTTCTGAGATGTATAGTCATAAGTGGAAATGTTGGATCACATGGTAATTCTATTTTTTTTTTTTTAGGACTGCCATGCTGTTTTCTATATCAACCGTACCATTTTACATTATCACAAATGGTAGAGAAGGGTTCCAATTTCTCTACATCTTTACAAACCCTTGTTATTTCTGGTTATTTTTGATAGTAACCATTCTGATTAGTATGAGGTGGTATTTCATTGTAGTTTTGCTATGCATTTTCCTAATGATTAGTGATGCTGAGCATCTTTTATCAACAGATTTCTCATGAAATTATTGAGCACTTACATATCTTCTTTGGAAAACTGGTCAAATTTTTTGTCCATTTTTGAACTAGATTGTTTTTTGTTGCACTTTAGGAGTTCTCTCTGTATCTGGATATTAATTTCTTATCAGATATATGACTTACAAATATTTTGTGAGTCTCTTGCAGACAGTATATAGTGAGACATTTTTTTTAAAGCCATTCTGCCAAATTCTGTATTTTGATTGGAGAGCTTATAACATGTGAGATAATTACTAAAAATGGACTTCTGTCATTTTACTATTTGTTTTCCTTGAGTCTTAGTAAGTTTTTTTTTCTCTCATTTCCTGCATTACTGTCTTCTTTTTTATTTAGTTGTGTTTTTGGGTAACATTTAAAGTTTTTATTTTAACATTTAAACATTTAAATTCCTTTCTCATTTCCTTCTGTGTATATTCCATAGCTGTTTTCTTTGTGGTCACCATGGGGATTATTCTTAACATCCTAAAGTTATAACACTCTACTTGGAATTTATACCAGCTATAATTTAATAACATACAAAACTCTGCTCCTTTATACCTCCATCCCCAGCCCTTTCAGTTGTTGATGTCACAGAATTACATTTCTATTCATTGTGTGCCCAGAACATAAACTAATACTTAAAAAAATCTGTTAGACTCTTGAATTATGTAGCAAACCAAACTTACAATAATACTAGCTTCTAGACTAATAATTATCTTTTTATAAAATATGTATTAGTGTCTTAAATCATGTAGAAATAAAAAAATTGGAGTTACAGATTGCCATTACAATAATGCTGACTTTAATAATTGCCCATATATTTAAAGGTAACTTTTCCAAGATCTTTATTTCTTCATGTAGGTTTGAGCTGCTGTGACAAGTTCTTTCATTTCAACCTGTAAGACTCCCTTTAGCTTTTCTTTCAGAGCAGATCTAATGATAATGAATACTGTCAACTTTTATCTGGGTATATCTTAATTTCTCCCTTAATTTTGCCTGCTGCCTTCTGGCCTCCAAAGTTTCTAATGAGAAATCTGTTGATAATAGTATTGAGAATCCCTTGTATATGAGTGCATTCTCTCTTGCTGCTTTCAAGATTTTTCCCTGTGTGTTTGGCTTTTGAAAGTTTGATTATAATGTGTCTTGGTATGGGTCTCTTTGAGTGCTCCTTTGTTGGATTTCACTGAGTTTCTTGGATGTTTATATCTGTTGCCTTTTATCAAATTTTGGGAATCCCACAATGTGTGTGTTGGTCTTCTTGATGTTGTCCCACAGATCCCTTAGATTCTGTTCACTTTTCTTCAACCATTTTTTCCCTTTTTCTTGTTTGGTAATTTCCATTGTCATATCTTCAGGGTCACTGATTCTTTCTTCTGCCTGTTCTTTGAGTCCTTCTAGGGACTTCTTCATTTCCATTATTGTACTTTTCAGCTCCAGATTTCGTTTTTCATTTTTCTTTAGGTTTTCAATACCTTTATTGATATTTCTATTTGTCCATTCATTGTTTTCTTGACTTTCCCCCCATCTTTCCTTAGTTCAGTGATATCTTTAAGGCAGCTATTTTAAAATCTTTCTCTAATAGCCCTACCACTAGGCCTTTTTCTGGGATGATTTCTGTTAATTTATTTTTTTCTTTCAAATGGGCCATATATTCCTCATTTCTGCATATACCATATGATTTTTTTGTTGAAAACTGGATATTTCAATCGAAAAATAGGGTAACTCTGGAAGTCACATTCTCTTCTTTCCTCAGAGTTTGCTGTTTTTTCTTTTTGCTTTTATGTATTGTTGTTGTTGTTGTTGTTGTTTTTTAATTATTGTAGGTCATCCCTGTGTCAAGGATCATCCTGAAATGTAAATTTAAAGTCTTTCCAGTTCTTGTCTCAACCTGCACCTTTTTCTGGGCATGTGCATTGACTTTTTAATTTTCCTGTGTATGTAGCTGTTTTTAAATGTCCATTGGTAATGTTTGGCTCCCAAAGGAGAAAAAAAGAAAAATGAAGGGGGATTATGTGAGTGGTGACTTTTTAATCTTTTGGAAGTCACTTCAACCAGAGAGGGAGAAGCATGCAACAGTGGAGGCGAGTGCAACAACACTGGCTTCCAGTCTCTTTTTATACCTCTAAGATCAGAAGCAGCAATCAGCCATCTGTGGCAGAGTGCAGATCCCCTGTATTTGGAGGGCAGAATTCTTTTTGCCCACCCTGGCTCCCACAAGCTGTGTGTAAGTTGCTCCTGGAAAGGCTTACACTTACAACTGCCTACCAAATGGCTGAGGGGTGGAAGATGGGTAGCTGTTACTGTCCTAAAGGCTGAAATTGACCAAAATTAACCACAATTTACCCTCAAAGCCTTCCTCTGGAAGTTGCAATCCATCAATATATTCAGACTTCCAAAATAGTTATCAGACAGAATCTGCCAAGGCAATTGTTGTCTAAATAGGGAAACAAATTCCTGATGCTTCCTATTCCACGATCTTCCCAGAATCCTTTGTAAATAGTGCTATTTTTTTTGAAAAGATTTATTTATTGATTTTAGGGAGAGAGAGAGAGCCTGTGAGCACATGAAAGTTGGGGGAGGGCCGGAGGGAGAATCTTCAAGCAGACTCCCCGCTGAGCTTGATGTCCAAGGTGGGGCTCACTCCCAGGACCCATAAGAGATCATTACCTGAGCCCAAACCTAGAGGCTGATGCTCATCTGACTGAGCCACCCACGAGCCCCAGTAGTGCTATTTTTATAAAGAAAAAAATATAGATTATTGATCTCTCAATATTTAGTAGTCTTTTGAAAATTACAAATAATTCTTAATAGAAGACCTAATTTGTAATATTTATTCCCCATACACCAGACTTACATAAAAATGCGTAGTCTATTCAAAGAGTATCTGTGTTCCAACATAAAATGATTATGTTAAAGATTAGCTTCCTATTATCCTCCACATGGAAGAGTCAGATTATCTGTTTGTTAAGCAACCTGCATTTCCTTTTGTTCCACAGACTTCTGTAAAACATACAACAAAGTCAAATATTCAATTGAAAGTATTATCAGTGTAAATTGCTTTGGGTTTCTGTATATCTTTACAAAAATTCAAAATGAAATATGAATTCAAATGTCATTGGAGATTTGGGCTGAGTAAAAGGCCTTTGTTACAATGAAGAACCGTTCATGAATTTGACTTAGCTCACACTGTGATGGAATGTTACAATATAAACTCTAACATAAATGCCCTTGTCTGAAATCTCAGGACAGTCATTGAAAATTTGACTTTTTGGTCTATGAATTGCTCTTGTCTCTTTATCATAATATTTTGAGAAAAAAATGAAAATTTAAAGGTATCTACAATATAAAAATATTTCAAAATTTATAATATGCCTTCAAGTATTTATGTATAATCATTTTAATGGTCTGCATGGGGTTTTATCTCTTTACAGTTATATCTTTCTACACCATATCCCTAACTAAATCCGTGATCTTGGCACTATCCACTTTGAACTTGATAATCTGTTTTTAAAACAATAATGATGCTCACGTATAAACTAGATAATTATGGTGGATAAAGTGGAAGTTAATATTATAATGTACTTTGAGAACAAAGTGCCAAGTAATCATTAAACACTGGAAGATAATGAAGCACTTAGTTCTATACCTGGTCACAATTTGAATATTATATACCCAAGTAAATTATTAAAGTCCTTTAATACATAAATGACTCTGGTATTGTCATTCTATCAGGATCATTAGTCACCAAAGTGAAAAAAAAAATTCTAACTCTTTAAAAAATGAAAGGCTAGAGATTTGTTCTGAACCCTGCATTTAAGAACATATCAAAATGCGTATGTTACTAGAATCCGCTTAACATTACTCTGTTTTACTCTGTAAAAATTACCATTTAACCTAATGTTTAAAAATTTGCCTCGATTTAATTCCTTGTATATGTGAGATTATTGAAAAAGAAAAATTAAACATAAAGTTTTAGCAAAAATTGGGTGAATACTTGAGCTAATTACTCTTTAAATAGAATAGTTTAAATCATTGTGGTAAATATTGCATCTATAAAAATTATGCAAAAAATATTACTTGGAAACTTTTATAAGCTAATCCTAGTTAACAAAAATTTCTCCAACAACAAAAAAATTAAAACCTATTTGAGAATTTTAACATACAAAAATTTTATTGTGATAGTTATGAAAGTAAAATTGTTCCTATCAGTTGGTAATACAGAAATTTATAATAATGAATATATTCCTGTATATTAAACTCACAATTTTTAAAGGAAGGTTTTTAAAAGGAAAGCTGTTAATTCTGCCAGTCATTACTAGCTTTAGGTCTCAGGAAGGTTACTTAATCTGATCCTCATTTTCCATCAGAGGTTTTTCATCAAAACTAAATGATATAATGCCAGTTAACCACTTAGTACAGTTCATATTACTAACACATGTTAATTGCTTTCACTGTTATTATTTCAATTATTATAAACTTGACAGAAACACAACAGAGTAAAATGTTCTGTGATTCAGAATAATATTTGCTAAAAAAATTTTAAAAAAGAATAATATTTGCTAATTGTCATGAATTTGGTGTATATCCAGCACTTCCTTTCCAATTAGAATTATTGTTTTGATTTACTTCCTTAGTCAGAGTGTGATGATTAGATAAGGTGAACTGAGAAAAATATCCCTCTTGATGAAAAAGAAGGAGTTCTAAAAACCCCACTTCATGCCTGTCAAGGTATTAGCATAGAGCCTATTGGGAATATTTCTGTTGAATAAGAAGGGACTGCAGAAAACATTTATAATAGAGAATTAAATTACAGAGGGTATTTCAAAGTAATTAATATTATCTAGACAGATAGTTTTATACATCTACACACATGCATACACACACACATACACACACTACCTTCATTGTAATAATATCCCACTGAAATGGTAGTCTGTATGCTCAAGTGGAGATGCTAAATTGTATAGAAAATGTTTATTTCATTTGGTCACAATTCTGCTAATTTGTCTTGTTGTCTAGTAGTATGGAACGTGTTTAACTTTGTTTCTTCTGTGAACTGAAAGCAATTTAAATAGAGGGTGAAATAAAAGGGAAATCCAATTTTTGAGGTATTTATAATGTCTTCCATTATTTGTGCTTCTTTTGAAATGTATGTATAATTTCCCTTGACATAGTGGGAATACCATTAGTAGATGCAAAAAAAGTCAAGGATCTCTTGATTTGGATATCTGTGCAACAAAAAACTCATGTGTATGTAGAGTGCATTATTAGAATTAAGAAAAAAACACCTGCTGGTGAATAATAGTATCCAAAACAGTGAAGAAAAATGATGATTTAACAATTCTGAATAGCTCTGAAAAACTATAAACCCTACTATGACCAGTAAATTTCCCCAAAGCAGAGATTTTTGCTTTTTTCTCTTTATTTAATCTCAAGTTGAATTGTTAATGCGTTTAGGGCAAATGCAATACATTTTATGTAAAAATAGTCTTATGTTCAAGTTTTGCTATGATTCTTCAATTTTCAGTACTTCATAGTTTATATAGCAAATGAATTTGATATGTTAATCACCAGAGGTAGTTATAGTTATTGAATGTGTATGTGTACACACACACACACGTACACATATATGAATGATATAGCTTGTTATATATATAATATATATATATGCATACATATACCTGACATTATATATGTGTATATATAATGCATATATGCATATATATATATGCATACATATACCTGACATTATATATGTGTATTTTTTTCATAAAGTAAATGTTTGAAATGAAGAAAAAAAACATAATATGGAAGAAATATCTCCAAACTTGAAACCAGAAAATCTAAATTCCTACTCTATTCCTTTTAACTTCTGGCTGTGTAATTTTGTTAAATCACTTGAACTCTTTTCATTACATTTTCTGAAGAAATGGAGTTTGTATATACCATCTTTAAAATTTCTTTCATCTGTGAGTCTATGAAATCCCCAGTTGCCCACTTCCATTGTCATCTTATCAAGGCATCTTAATTTTGCTATGGTCTGATTCAACATGTAATAGATTTCAGCTGTCTTGTCAGCAAATTATTTGTTAAGAAACAACATGGCTTGGCTTTGATGATTATCTCTGTGTTGAGAGAAGGTTATTTTGAGGGGTGGATGGTTGCATGCATGAATATATGGGAAGAAAAAAGAGAAGAGGAAAAAACGCACAGAGAGAGAAGCCAGGAGAATCTATTCTGTTGCTTCAAAGAAAAATAGATTCATTTCATAGAGCACCTTTGAAAAGCATATTTTTTTTTAAAAGCTACATACCATAAAGAGTTTATATAGATTAGGCAAAATTAAATGAAGATTTTTGAACTTCATGACTGAAAAAAGATGAGCTCTCTCTGATTTTATTTGCAACTCTGATATCCAACTATGTATTCTGGGCCGTTGTTTCATAACATGTCTTTTTAGATGATAAGGTTTTAAACATTGATCATGTAAGGTTAATGTAGATGTGTTGATAACTCCTTTCAACATTTAGAATTATTTATTTTAAAAGTTATTTGGTGTATTAGTTATATAAAATGTGAGACAGAGATCATCCAATAATTCTGACTAGAAAAATTTCTTCAAACATGTATCAAAACATTTCTCAATATTTTTAGAGAAAACTCTGATCTAGATGAACACATTTTCTTTCCTCCATTATCTTACTAGCTAAACAATGTTTCTTCCATTTGCCTCTTATATGTATAAGAAAAAAAAAGAATATAAATATTCAAACTAAAAATACAGTGTATGATTAATACCTTGCTGAATAATTTGGGTATTCTGGAGTCATGATAATGACTGTGATAATAAATTCACCTGCAAGTATATTAGCAAGTCTACTTTTGTTTTAATTCAGAGTTAGTTGTAACTCACATTTTTGCTCCTGTCTTTGAATCTAGTTGTCTTTTTTTTAAAATAATATTATGCCTAATTAAACATAAGGAAAAATCAATCAATTACTATTTCTTGACTAATATATACAGGCTCCCTTTTATATACAAAGTATAAAAATAGTTTCTATGACCCAGAAAAGAATATTTTTCTAATGAAACAAGCATACATACATCCATTATAGAGTCAACACCATGAATAAAGACACGAAGGTAAAAATGCTTCTAAGCTTAATGTTTCTTTTTTTTTTTTTAATGATTTTATTTATTTATTTGACAGAGAGAGGCAGCGAGAGAGGGAACACAAGCAGCGGGAGTGGGAGAGGGAGAAGCAGGCTTCCCACTGAGCAGGGAGCCTGACTCAGGGCTCAATCCCAGAACGCTGGGATCATGACCTGAACCTAAGGCAGAGGCTTAATGACTGAGCCACCCAGGTGCCCCATAAGCTTAATGTTTCTTAAAGCTTCTAATGTTTGTGGGAATTATGGAGTTGGTCAGGTTAGTAACTTCTAATAATGTTTTACTTGGCAAACATATTTGCAAATATGAATTTGTGTAAAAAGTTTTTATGGTATAAAGTACTGAGTTGTACAGATGACCTTACACAACAAGGAAAAAAAAAAGATGTCAGTATGGTTTTAATATTACTATAAACTTTAATTCTTTACTATCTAAGATATAAGATTTAAGAAGACAAGTAAACATGTTGTCGTTTGTGTTTACAAACTTATATATGGGACTCCTGGGTGGCTGAGCTGGTTAAGTGTCCAACTCTTGATTTCGGCTCACGTCATGATCTCAGGGTTGTGGGTTCAAGCCCCACGTTGGGCTTCATGCTCAGCAGGGAGTCTGTTTGGGAGTCTCTCTTTCTCCCTTCCCTCAACAAGCTCTCCCTCTCTTTCTCTCTCTCTCTCTCTCAAAATAAATTAATTCAAAATAAAACAAAACAAAATGTATATATCATTGCAAGTATATGTCACTCTCTTTGTATAAGGATAAGTAAAGCCTTTTACACCTCGTGGAAGGAGCAGATCATCAATCCCTAATAATGAAATGACTAATTACGAATTGGTATAATGGGAATGTTTAGGAGGTGTTCCTTGTCTGCTTATTGCTTGGTTATTCTTCCTTCCAGTTTGACCAATGTGGAGTGTAAATAGTGTATAATCTGTTGATCAGACTTTGTGTGTGTGTGTGTGTAATTGGTGGAAGAATTATTTCACCTGGACAATAAGTTGAATCTGTTTTTCACCTCAAGTTTGTAAAATACAACTAACAGTAAAAAAAATGCTGATAAAAATACCTGGGAAAGAACTAGATGCTGTGTCATCATGTTAACTATATAGTTATGAATGTTGCATTCGAGGGACTTTATAAATTTCAAAAAAAGTAAATCTAAGATGTTTGGTATCGGATTAGACTTATAATATATGTGCATTGATAGGATAAAAAGATGGCATTGCTATACTATGGAAAGTGCGTGAAATAAGAAAGAATTTTTTGTGTGTGAGATTCTGCATGTGGAACTCACTGGGCTGTTTTCAGAATAGTTGTGCTTAATACAAAATGCCGCATGTACTCTTTTGGTTAAAAGCCAAATCTAAGATGAGATTTTATAGCTGAAGAAAAAAGTAAATAACTGGATTTGAAATGTTGATAGGGCTTCCTGTTCTTTGGTTATGCTGTGTGCAGTAAGATGAAACTTTCTTCTATTTACTTCTTGCTGTTTGCAGAAAGATGAGCTGCTTTTCTGCATTTCCTTTCAGTGTATCTTAATTCAGAATGGAATTAACTAATTTGCTATCATTTTCATAGGTTTCTGCCATTTATTAAGTCAGGTTTAGTGTTTAAGGCAGTCTTAAGTGTTCTGTCAGGTAACAGTTAAATGCTTCCATTAAAAATGTGTTACCAATACTCAGCAGAAGTCAGTAATGTCACCTGCTTTAAAACAAGGTTGATTAGGAACTCTTCTTTTAAAAGACCCATTTAGAATCCATGACAAGCTGAAGCATCTTTATATAAACATACATCACTTCTTTGTGGGTAGACATTTGGATTATCTGGTTTAAGATGAATTGGTTATTTCAGCTCCAATTATAGTACATTTATATCACAGTTTCTAACAAACCGCTAAAGAAATTTTGTATATCTGAATCTGATAGTAATAAAATTCAGTGTAATGATTAATCTAGATTCTAATAACAATTATCACAAATTAAAATGCATCTTCATGAATGTGGCTTAAAATGAACAAGATATATCTAACATTTATTGTCTAACTAATTTCACAAAAACTGTTTCTAAAGTAGATTTCATCCTGTTTCAGAAGTGATATGCAAGGTCAAAAGTTAACAACTATAAAATATGTTTGATTAAATTAATAAAATATTAATTTCCTAACTAATAGACACATAATAATGTAATTAGGGATTACTTTATATATCAATTAAAAAATTCTTTTTCCTTTCTCATGCTCTTAGCTGTGGACAGGTATTCAAAATACACTACAAGAATTAGAAAGCAAGGGTTTGAAGAGGCTGGTCAAAGTTAGTACATTCCATGCAAATATAAAAGAGCAGGGATAAGAGAAAACTAGATTCACACAAAAAGCCTGTTAGACACTCTGCCTTTGCTAGTGAAAATTAATAATTGCCTCCCCATCATGAGACCATTTAAGGTGAAGAGGGCAAAAGTAACCTGCCATACTTGTCAGAAATAGACATAGTTTCACCTTTGCTTTATCATGTATTAACTCTAATAATGCATGTTTAATATCATGATCTGTCTTTCACTAGAAGGCTTTGGGCTTTAGTCACAAATGTATAAAATCAACAGACTGGCAAATGTAGAATGTCTGCTTCTGTGTATACATATGTGTGGATGTGTATAGATATAAACATGTATATGTATATTTGTGTCTGTATATATAGTCTGTTTATATGTATGTATGTAATACTCATATTGTATTTACATATGGAAAAAAGACATTTTAATATAAACACAGTTTTCTTTCTATATTTACACACTACAAAGAATATTATAGTCAGGAACAATATTATGTGTATGTGGATATGTATGTGTAGTCATTCCCTTATCGTGTTATTGACCTTGGGATGTATGTCTTTTTTTGTCAGGAGGAAATTCATTTGGTTCACTCAAAAAGGCAAAAAGTACATTGGTCCAGTGTTTATAATTTAAAATAATTTAAAAACGTGTTCCTGCTTAGAACTGGCAGAATCAGAATGAACACAAATAAGGCATGTGTGACCAGATGGGAAAGATCTCCCAGAATTACAATAAAGTCAGGATCCTCATAAAAATACTTTTATTCTTATGTGTATAATCCTGAAAGGCAGTATCCCATAGTGATTTAGAGCAAGGACATTGGAGTCAAGGACTCTGGCCCTTGTTCCTTTGACATATTCCTTGCACTGAAACTTAATTTTAATAACTGTATGTGTATGTAGTAATATGTGTATCATATAATTATTTTAAGGATTGAATGAGATTCTGCAATATGGAAAAATATTAACAGAAAATGTTGGATTACAGTATCTAAAAATAAGAAAACACTAGTGTTTATTGAAAATTTACTATTCAGTTAGCACAATTTATTTACATTTTACATGGATAAACTTATTTAAAGCAGTTAATAACTCTTATAGATAGATATTATTTTTAGATTTTACAAATGTTGAATGTGGGGCTTAGAATTTGAATCCCCTGTTCAAGGTCACGTGCTTAACAACTGGCAGTCAGAATTTGATATCAGTTTACTCCTAGAACTGGTGTATTTAACCAATACCCTGCTGACAGGCAATCATTCAGATAAAAGTTAGCTACAACTCTTATGATCATTATTATTGTATATGAGTGAAAAAGGCCATAATTATCCACCAGGACTTTTATTAATTCTTCAGGAAGTATTTCTTAAATTACCTGTGCTCAGAGGTTTGTATGTGCCTAAATTTTCTATAAATGTTATTGAATTTACTACTGTAAAAGATACTGAAATGCTTGTTCAAGATAAAAAGGAAGGAAGTAAAAAGAAAAATGAAAAAAAAATTAAGATCACAATAGAAGTCTGATCCCTGTACACAGTGTGAATGGCTCTCAGTTTCTTGATTTTATCTTCTGTTATTCAGAAAAGTATTCCTCAAACTATGAACTCCTGAAGATATTATGATATGAGATGTCTAATGTATTAGCCACTTTGTTCTGCAAGAGCTTTTGGACTTATTATATTGTCTTACCAAAGCTCTTCCTGAAATAACAATTTGATGTACTATTCATCATTTCTATTTGGAAGAAGTAACTACATTCCTGCTTAGCTATCACACTGCTTCCAGTACAGTGTGTTTCAGTAATAAATAAAGTGCATGCTTTAAGTGAAAGTATGCATTTTTCAAATATATAAGTCTCTTTGGCATATCTCCAGAGAGCATGACAGAATATTTATATTATTGTTTAATGGCAACACTCACTTCTTTCTAGGAGCAATTTTTGATGAATCTGCCAAAAAGGATGATGAGGTGTTTCGCACGGCAGTTGGTGACCTCAACCAGAATGAGGAGATTTTACAGACTGAGAAAATCACATTTTCGGTGACATTTGTTGATGGAAGCAACCCTTTTCAAGCAGTTCAAGAAGGTAAGGTCTATCAGCAGTCCAGTTTTTATTTTGTTTGTTTTTTGGTTCAATTCAAATGGCAGTAGAATTAGATTTGTAAAGAGCCATCAACCTGGGCATCATTTTTGCATCTTTGCTGCATTGCTGTTTTGTAGATGTTGTGTAAATGTTAATCCTGAATTCCACTTCTGAAAGGGCAGAGTGTGGAAAGTTGTTGTTTTAATTGAAATACATATGAAAATGAATATAAATATTTACAGGAAAGCTTTATAACATTTTATGACTACAGGGCAAATTAAACATTCCTTAAAAATATCACTTTCTATCTAAATGTTTAGCTTTGACTTTTTTGAGATAAGGGCCACCTTGAGTGTTGTTATAACATGTGATGACATTTTTGGTGTTTCATGATGAATGCATTGGTGGAAAGAATACCTGTAGTCACTACATGCAAGTAAAAGATTTTACACTGGGATCCTAACATAATGTGCCAAGTATTAAAGCATTTGCCTCCATTCTTTCTTTATACTTGAGTGAAGTAACATTTTTCATAAGTACAAATGGTGTAAATAGAAATATTTTTATTATAGTGGAATGATCATTTGTATGAATGAAGGCTTTGATTGAAAGATTTAAGAGTAATAGAATTTTATTTTTGATGCTGTTATTCTGATGAAATTGCCTTTTGATTGGTGAAGCACTCATTGTTCATGAAACTATTTTCTGCTAATCTAGTTTATGTTTTATTGTGATAATATATTTAGACTAAAGATACCTATACTACATTTAATGAAATGAAGCACTTGTTTCTTCAAAAAACTTAAAGAGGATTGATTTGGCAGAAGAAAAGATGGACGAGATATTTAAAGTACTAAAGTTTGGCAGGAAACTTTTAAAGACAAATATTGAAAGGATAAGGGAAATGAAATAAATGTAAATGTTTTTGGAAATACAAAGATGAAAATACTTTTTATCTAATTTAGCATCTGCATGATGTACAGGTAACCTTTTTCGAATATGCTTTTGACCAGTAGCATAGGCCACTGTTGAAACTTACTTATGTTTATTGTGTCAGTAAGAAACAGGTAGAACGATTAGTGTTCTAATGGGTTTTCCTCCTTCTTAATAATTTGATGGAGTGAAGAAATATTAGTTTAGTGGAATGAATAGAAGTGTTTTAGTAAAAGATGCTTTTGCATAGAAAATGGTGCTTATATTAATAGGGGATTTTAATGCTAGTAAGTAAATATCAATTTAAAAAGTTTAATAAAAACATCTAGTTATTTGTATTTTAAAATCAGAATTGTTATGGGGATTTGGAATCTGCAAAAATGTATATGTTGGTAAATTTTCTATTGAAACATGTAAAAAGTGTCTAAGTATTATAATTCATAAAGCAATATGCAAAATAATAAAGTAGAATTTGGGGAAAGCCCAATAATGTGAAAACATATTATTCATTAAACTCTTAGTTTTAATAACTGGAATGAGAGCAGGAAAAAAATGAGGACAGATTTATTTTTGTGTTTTTTTCTGATTACATATTAATAATTGTAAATTAACTTTGAAGACATGCTAAAACATCCATCCCTTTTAAAAACGCACTTTGAAAAGTGTGGAGATAGAGAAGACAACACAATGGGTAGAGGGGAATTACAAAGTCTGAAGCATATGTCCCTCACGCCTTGTTTAGACTACAGTGTGAAAAGCAAAGACAATTTTTAAAATACTACCATTAATCTGTTCACATATAGCTTTGTGTAGCCATTCTGCTGCCAGCCCAATTCTGGAAGCAAAAATCTAAGAAAGAACTACTGTGACTTGAAAGAATTTGTGTCACTGAAAGCAAATTGAAAGAGGAAATAAGTTTTAAGTTTCAGAGACAGAGACCACTAGATATTTGTCAAGAAAAAATAAAGAGTTTGACAGTTTGCCTGATGGTTTCTGATACTAACAGGATGTTCTGGACCAGTTATTTTGATGGTCTGCTCTGGGTAATGAACCTGAAATAAGTTCTAGGAAGCTCTGGAGCTATCTTGTTTCCACATTCAATATGAAGAAAGATCTTGGCTAATTTTAGAAATAAAAATAATTCTTTCTAGAGCTCTTTCTGTAATTGATTGGTTTGAGAAAAAGAGGAAAATATTCAACTGAAGAAGAACAAGAAATAATTTGGGTATTTTCTTAAATGTTTTGAGAAAGTCATTTAGGAGAAAACCTCAGTTGTGCCATCAAGGATGGCCAATTTTTCTATGCTCCTGTCTTTGCTGCAATACAATTAAAATCTATAACCCAGAGGGTCTTAAATTAGCTTATTATTATTTTTTTTTTACTTTCTAAAGAAGGACAAAAGATTCAATGATACGGTTATTACTTATCGTTTACACATTAGCACTCTTGATGAACTTTTAAAATATTCATGGTTTTGAGCTCTGTTTTTTTATTTGTTTGAATTTGAAAGTCTGATCCTTGAACAACAGTACCATCAAGGATATAGGTATTTGGTAATAATAAAGAAAAAACCTAATAATCTGAAATGCTCAATTTATTTTATTGTTAGAATTTCTTCCAACCAGCCACATTTAAGAGATGATTTTTATTTTTACAAATTTAAGTTTTTTTATTTGCTTTATCTTCTACTATCAGCATTTAATGGGAGAAGGATTTAAAGATAAGCAGCCTATTAACCCTTAAATAGTATTAGAACATTGGTACTATTAAAATGCTCCTTTGTAGCTTTGGTTACAGTAGTTTTTTTGCATAGTAATAATTATTTTTAATAATAAATATTTAATAATTTTTACAGTTAGTTCATAGAAGTAGATATCTTAGTTATAACACAGGATCAATATTCCTTTCTTGAGATCAATGATTATATCTATTATCTTTATCAATAGCCTGTGACATTAATCTCAACACTCTTAGGTAAATGAACAGTAGAAAATAAATAACTGTTTCTAGAAAAGTAATCTGGAATTAAACAACCTATTTTAGTAATTATTTTCCTTTCTTTTGAATATATTTGTTGATAAACTGTTATTTACCTTTTGTCCTTTGAGTTGTGGAATGTTAATTAGGAGCAAAGAATTTTTCATACCTTAACTCAGGATTATTTTTGTTACTTTTTGGGCAGGCAGTAGGTAGGCTATTTTGGTAGCTGAGATAAAGCTTACTCTAGAAGATATACAAAAGAGAAAAAAATCATATGGGTTATTTTTTTAAAACCTTGAAAATTATAGAGGTGGAAAATTATATAAACCTAGTTGACTGTTTTTCCTAAATAGATGAAGTAATTGAGGGCAGGGTGGTTAAGTCATTCTCCTACACAGTGCAAGTGTGTAGCAAGAGAAAGAACTAAAACCAAGACCTTCAGACCACTGGCCTATTTTCCTTGCTACATCTGTTAACCATATGTACATGAGAGAGAATACACAATGCATTCTAGGACTTCAGCAAGTATCCTGGAGAATAGAAAATTATAGCAGGTTTATATGTTTTGATAAGTACTATTAATGTTTATGGGTTTTAGATAGCATGGAATAGTAAAAATCTTCCAATCTAGTTGATCAACACCAGTTGATTACATAAATCACTCTTGTTCTTTCATCCTTGGTTTTCTCATCTATAAATAATGAAAAAATCAAGTATGATGTATTTTCAAGATCAATTTCATCCCTATAGGTGAAATTTTTCATGACTCTGTATAACACATTTCCAGATTTAGAAATTTAGGATTGTAGAAATGATAATTATTTACTTTCTCTTTAGTGATGGCTGAACTTGCTGAAATTGCCTCCTAGTTTTCTGTGGCCTACTTCAAAATAAATTAAAAAGGTATATGATACCTGTCCTTGGTTCTGCTATCTCATCCAACCATTCACTGCAATCTAAAGAATTTGTTACTATCACCACAATCCAGAAAGAATCTTTTGCAGATTCAGTTGACCTGGATCAGTACAGCTGTTGCCAGGTTACTTTCCTTACTCCTCTCTTATAGATTGTTGTCTCTGTGTCATCTATAAACTGGATAAAACATAGATGCACAAATGTGTAGTGTGAAAGACACTAATGTTCTCTACTGAAAGCAATAGCTGTTTATATTGTTGGCTTCTAATCGAGACTAACACCACTTTGGTCCATGAAAGGTAGGGATTTACAAGAAAACAAGGTCAGGGGAAAGTAAGGGGGAGTGCATTTGTAAAAATGTTCATGTAGGAAGTTGTATGCCAGAAATAAGTATTCATGTATAACTCTTGCATTCGTTGGATATATCAGGAAGGCTGTAAAGCACCACGTGTTGATATTGAATGGCAAGATTCAGTTAAAACCTTTTGAAATATTTGTTCTCATTAGAAAAACACCTGAAAATGAAATTCATACTAAGAAAAGTTTAAAGGCAAAATTATGCTATGGAGTCACAATGATTCTATTTGAAAGAAAAAGGGCACCTATCATAACTATTCTATATCATAACAAACCATTATTAATAATAGAGGTATAAAAGCTGTTTTTAATTTGAAAAGTAGTGATGGTTAAGATTGTTCATCATCTGAGTGTCATCCTGGTCCACCTTCAAATTACTCCTTTGAATATCCAACATAAATATTGATTGCTCCCAAAAACTCTTTTGTAAAAAATGAACATTTTACTTTAATACAGTAATGGTTTCAGTTAGATTTGCCTCATACATCGTCCAAAATAAAATTAAGTGTAAAACAATGTGGCTGCTTTTCTTTATAGTTTATGGAATTAGCCTATTTCTTTATAGTTATATATAAAAGACATATACATCTATATCATGTGTGTAAAAGGGATAACAGGAGAGCAGTGGAGCCAAAAAAGTGTGTAAGAAAATCTATCTAGGAAAATGCACTTCTCCAAACACATCACCATTCTCTCTGAATATTTCTGGTGCCATAGGCTAAATCTGAGTAGTCTTGTTCAAAGAATATGTAAATGTAAAAGAATGATTTATATGGCTGCTCTATTTGATGCTTGCTTCCAGGGCTTAGTCTCATAATTTATATTCCTCTCAGCTTTAATAGGACATTTTTACTCTGATAAAAAATCTGCTAATTTGGAAATGTTTAGATTGGATTCTGCAACTTTCCTTGAATAGGACTGTAGTGTGTATGCCTGTACTTTCCTGGACCAATTTTGATAGTTTCAATCCAGCTTATTTTCTGAATTGCTTGACAATAAACTGAACTTGAGGACTGGTGGGTCCAGGGGACCAAGAAAGAAGACCTGAACATCATACAGGTTTAGTTCTGCTCATTCAGTCATTTATTTATTCATTCCACCTTTCTTTCCCACATCAAAGCAAGTTTTGGGCTTTGAATCCCAGTCTAGGCCCAGTGCTCGGTGTAACTGGTGCCCAGCCATTTGTGCAAAGGGCTGGAAGGAAGAGATGCTGCAGCTGACTGGTCATCTCCAAACACTGACACAGCAGGAGGGATATTGGATGTCCATTCAGTAGCTGCCTGGACCATCTGCTTCCCTCCACCAGTCTGGGATATTTAGCAATCCACTGCTAAGCCCAGGATCAATTTTCTTTTCTATCCGCCATATTCTAAGGACTGGCCCAAAAGATCTGGATTTACAATCTTCCTATTGTCATCTTTAGTACCCACCATCAATGTAGTATTAAAGTATAAAAATTCTATATCTGTTAGGGACAATACCAGCATGCATTCTTTTAAACATCTCACAGTAACCCTTTTCATTGAAGAATTGCCTGTCAAGAAGAATTAAAATAGGATATGTTTGGAATCTAATTTCAAGAGTACTCAATCAAATCAATCTATCCAAGTACTTTTTAAATGCCTAGTACTGTTCCAAGATTGGGCCAGTCATAATAGGAAATTACAAAGGAAATAGAGGACACAGCATTATGACTGAAGGAAGCTTTAAAAATGTACTTGGGAAGAGCTGAGGACTTTTAGAGCATGAACAGTCGTTATGCCTTCTACCTATAACTTATGTTTTTAATTATGTTAATTGTAAAAAGGAACAAGGCATTATACCTTTTAAAAATATGTACTTTTCAGAAAAGAGAGGGAATATCTTTCTTAAGGAAATTCATTGTTTTTTTAACTTAATTAAGATACAAATTGTATGGCTTAATCTTTGTTCTCTGTGATTTATTGTTGTGGTCCTATATTGGTAAGCCATTGCCTTATCTCATTCAAATTATGCTCTTAAAATAACAGGTCTCTAATACTGTGGATAGATTGAAATTCAGATATTTATAGACCTCTATATCATAATTTTATAGCCTTTTGCTTTGAAGTCTTTTACCTCCATATCTACAATTGTGTACTCTTGTGTAAGTTACCTCATAAACTATATATTTTAGCAATATGTGATGCTCTGGATCTTGTTTTATTTAGAGGAATCTTTAACAGCTTTCTATGAAAGCTGTGTTTAGCAGAAGTAAAGATTTATTCTTTCGTTGCTGGCTAAGTGTTCTTCCTTCCTAGCAAATATTTTTCACACAGTAATAGCAGATCACTTTCTTCTCTTTCAGCCTTTTCAGTGTGCTTATGGCAGCATAATTCAGTTTTTAATCGGTCTTTTATGATACTGACTTGGTAAAAGATTCACCTATCTGTCTTAAAGTAACTCTGAATATATGGTTTATTAGATTAAAAACCACACTTACCTACATCCTATAGTGGTTATGAGAGTCCATTGTGTAGTCATAAAGATAGTTTAAGTTCACATTAAAGATGACTACTATACTCAGAATTTTAAAACTATTACGAGTATTACTGATACCAATGTTTCAAATGATACCACCTACTTGCTTAAATTTAGAACAAAAAAAGACCTGATTTTTCATTATTTTAATATTTAACACCTGTTTTTGCATGTCCTCGGGAAGTGTTGTATGAGGTTTATGGGAACCGTACTATGTGTGGTTTTTTAGTACTCATGCAATATTTTGTTGAATTAGCTTGTAATTTTCAAAAGGATTATCACTGAAACGCTCCTTTTAAAAGGAATGCACACAAAGCCAATGTACACTAGGAAATTGCATATTCTGGGAAAAGAGAATGAATCAGCAAGTACTTTTTGGGTGCCTGTAAACATTCAACCTTGAGCTATTACTCAGCATAAGGCTGTGCTCCCCACTGGCTGCCGTGTAGTCTTCCATGGTTAAGTTGACCTTTACTACCATATATTAGGTGCTGACCTATATGGATCCTTTTCCTTTTGCCTTACCACTATAGTGCTCTTTTTAAACTCCTCATTCAATACCCTTTTAATCCTTGATTCTCAATATTGTGCTGTATGCACTCAGCATTTCTACATTTCACTGAGTGTATGTCTTAAATTTGATGTCATTTGTTCTGCTTGGGAGAAAAAAAAACATGGAAATTAAGTACATGAGTCATGGAATTAAATAAATATGCCTTTATATGGATTCTGCTCCATCTCCTGTTATCTTTGGGGTCTTAAGCACACCTAATGTCTCTGGGCTTCAGTTTCTTCATATATGGAATTGGACTAAGTACCTACTCCATGGGATTACTATGATTATGTGATTATTATATGATGATTTTATGGGGTTGTAATTATGGTATGTAGGTTTCTCTACTAATCTAAATACATGTTAATAATAGTGGAGTACATGATGATTTAGAACCATTGCATGTGTCCATCAGTAAATTTCTATTGCTCTCTGACCTTACCTTTCCAGACATCGTCCACCATATGTATTGGTGGTTCCCATGGATACCACTAATCAGAGTAGTCTTATAATCTGCCTGGTCAGCATCTTTTTTTTCTCCCAACTGAGTCTTTCCTTATCAAGATCCTGAAAGCTGGGTTGTAAAAATACAGAAATCAAATGCTTCTGCTTTTTTTCCTCTCTCTTCCTGGGCTAGTTCTGCTAGTCAGCAGAGGAAGATGAGAATTATATTTGTAGTGTAATTTATTTGGCAAATAGTAGTAATATTGCAGCCTGTGTACTTAGGTTTGAGAGGATTTAAAATACCTTGTTACCATTTCTGGGAAGTAAAGAAAGCCTGAGGAGACCAAATTAAAGCTTTCTGGTGATTTGTGTGGGCTTAATACAATCAGCGAAGTAAATAAGGCACTGAGTCATAACTAAATGCGATTCAGTTGTAGAGAGGCATAATGTTGTAGAATAGCAATATATGTGAAGGGCAGATATAGACATGAATTCAAGGAAAGCTTTATGCTTTGAGAGATGCATCATCTCTGGTATTTTGTGTTTATCTCTGAAATGATTGTTTAAAAGGTTATCTTTCTATGTTCTGCACATTTTCATTTCAACTATACATGGGCAAATATTAACTCTAAAAACTTGGTCATTGATTTCTTTGAATTCTCAGTACTATTCTTCTTCAATAATACATGATATCATCTTGTTGCTCAGGAATTCATGCATCATTTCAAGACATATTTGCTTTTTGGTCTTTGATGGAATAATACAATATGATGGTAAGATTGGCTAAGCTCATTCCATAAAATATATTTTCAAACATAGAAAAAACTTAAAACATAGAAAACATAAAAAAGACTTAACCTATTATAAATGAGAAATATGTTCCAAAGTGGAAAATGTTTTCTTAAAATATATTATTTTTTGAGAAAAAAAGTTATATAAGTCCAAGTCAGAAACAATACTATTACAGAGACTGTTTTTGAATAGAATGACTTTAAATATTCAATAATAATTTTTGTACTTTACTTTTGAATTCACACTTATAAAAGATAAACACCACTTTGAGATAGTCCTGAGTACTTATTCATATTACTAAAATCAAGCAAGATGTAGAGGACTTAGGTGATCGAAAGTAACTAGATGTTTAAAAAAATAAAGATACATTCTTAGTGGTCAAAGAATAAGAAACTGACATTTCAGCTTCATTCTACCTTCTTTCAAATCCTGTTTTCATTCTGTTACATTGATTTGTCAAAAACCTTTATTATTTGGAGTTAGTGATTTCATCTTTTTATTCTGTTTTGAATTTCTAAGTGTTTTGCCCCATTTAAAGGAGATTTATCTCCATATTAACCTACTGTGTGTGTGTGTGTGTGTGTGTGTACACACATACATATACATATGAGTATATTAAACAAATACACTATATACCATATCTATTAAACATACACACTATACACCATAGCTATATATACCAACTATATATGACGTATACACTATATATAGTAAATTTACCAGACACTTTGTTCTTTGGGTCATTCTTTCAATGCTGATTCATGCCTTTCAAGAGGCATTTTTTTTTAAATTTTAAGTTTTTATATACGATGTTTGTTAAAATGGAATAGAGAAGGTTTGATGTCAGGCCACCATCATTCATTAGCCAAAATTTCATGCCAGGGCTCCATGAGAGCACAAAATGGATCACCAGTTTATACTTCCTTTCTTTGGACAGTGGTTAAAGTGTAAATATGGGGAGGGTTGACCAACTATCAGAAAACTATGAATTACTGAGCACAATTCCTTATTCTTTCAAAAATTAAAATCATAATTGTTCACTTATGTGTAAGATGGTTTAATATACTGACTGTACACTAGGTTAGGAGTTTATTCAAATGACAGACAAATTTAACTGAGCCACCCAAGGAATTTAAAATCTAATAAGAAAGATATAGAAAAAGAGCTAAGTAAGCAAATAAATTATTTTTAGTGGAATAGAGTGATATAAAGAAATATAAATTATAATATGATAGAAAATAAGAGGTAGGGTATGCGTTTCTGTGTGCGTGTGTGTGTAATTTAAAACCTAGAGTTTATTTTTGATAGATTATGGAAGATACAAGAAGTAACATTTAAATCAAGATTTGAGGAGTTAGCATTTGAGGAAATAGCATTCCTGGCTATTGCATATGGGAAAACCATTTGGAGGCATGGGCTTTCTGTGCTTGAGGCATCATATTATTTTTGAATGTTCTAGTTTTTAATCTGTTGCTTTACAGATGTTTATTTTCATCATCAAAGTTATTATTTGCTGGGTAGTACTACCTCTTACGAGTTTTTCACCCAAATCTGCTTTAGTTTTTCCCTTTGGGGAAAAAAAAAAAAAAGTATGTTCCCAAGGAAAGACTGTTGTAACCTGAAGGTTCATTGACATCTGGTTATTGAGATGTCATTCCTGGATCTTTCTTGGATTTGAAATTCACATTTCTGTAAATCTAATTTTGAATTCAATTATGGCAACATTTGGGCCTTTCATGTAAATGTTATTCTAAGGAAAATGAAATTAAATTAAATGAAACAAATTAAAGAAAGAAAGAATTTTACTCAGTTTTCCTGGTCTTGTAATATGCAGTAATGTAGAGAGATATATTAATATCTAAAACTTGGAAAGGATCATTTTGTGGCTTTTATATTTGTTACACCTTCTGACAAAAGAGCCTCCTTTGAAAAGTCCACTAATGACAAGTAACATTTCCTTACTATATCCTATGAACTGTTAAAAGTGCTGCTTCCTTCCCCCCCCTTCTTTATACTGCTTCATAAACTATAAAGTAGTTACTGTCCTTACTAGTATTTACCAATGAGGAAACTGAAGTACAGCTATGTTGGGTAACTCGTCATACCCGAAACCTTTAGAATAGTGCCTAGGACACTCTGCTTTCTGTTAAAGTCTTCTATTTGGGAGTTTCAGGTATGTTATCAGTGGGAGGGAGAATGAGGTCAAGGTATTTATTTTCTGTGTCCTGTTTGAGGTCACCTTGGGTTGGTTGTGTACCTTAAACAAAAGTCATGTTTCCTAAGGGCAACCTGTTCTACATCACCCTCACTCAGAAACCCACAAATTCCTCTCCTCTCCACCCTTTGGACCAGGACTGGTTACCACTTCGCTGCTACTAGCTCTGAACTCTTGTACTAGCCCTCATTTTCCTGCTACACTCTACCCACCCCTGTGTCATTCACCCTATCAAAAAATAAACCCTTCTCAAATTATTCTATTTCAAGTGTGCCCTTTTTCCCTACTGGGATTTGAACTGCTACCATTATTAACCACTGCACTGTACTGCCTGTGTAGAAAAGCTTATCTTAGCTCATTCTTAATGATTTGATGATTTGTCCAGTCCAATTAGGAAGTGCTATGACCTGTTGGAGTGTATTACTTAGACTTAATGGTATACATCATATTACAAAACTTAGAACTCCTCACACAGACCTTTAACTTCTGTCCGTTGTGAGCTGAGATCTTCATGTCCATAGGTATTTTAACAGTGCAACAAAGGCTGACTTGATGTCAGGGATGTTCGGTGGCAGTGTCCCTTCAGAAAGACACTAGGTTTGACCAGAAACAGGACTGATAATCCAGATAGCCACCCCACAGCATCATTGAGTGATCACTCTTTAAGGAAACATGATTAGTTTAGCTTAAAGTGATATGGCACATGGAACCAATTTTATGAAACTCACGTTCCAGTTATGTATATTAAAATGCCTCTTTATGAAAATCCTCTATTATGATTAAGGAAGCTGGTGAATCGCTTTACAAATTCTTGACTGTCTTACTCCATTTTCTATAGAGATATTTCCCCTATACCTTACTTTTACTCTGTTCTTTGCTTTATTGTGAAATCTAGACTCATTAAGTTGCAGGGGGAAAAACAAAGGAAAACATACTTTATTGTTGGACAAATTGTACAGCCAAGGATTTTTGTTATCTAGTAACTTATAACGAGTAATAAGGGGAAACTAACAAGTTCCAAGAGAACTGTTTTGCATGTTATCTCTTTTTATTTTCCAGACCCCTGGTTTAATAGATACTAATAAATAGTAAATGGTCAAATAGCAAGCCGCAGAACAGAAGGAAAAGTAGGAAAGGTCCACAAAAGCATGACCAGCATTGTAAGATCTTTGCGTCCTTCATTCATCTAACATTATTCAGCATCCCAGTACATGGTAGTGAAGTTGAATTAGTCAAGAATATAGAGGTAACTTTGGAGCATTCTGCATTTTCAAGGAGCTTTAAACTACTAACGGAGAGATTAAATATATGTGCATAGATAACATAATTACCAGGTAGTAGTTCTATGCAAAATAGCAAGTTCAGTAGAAAGTGAGATGATTTACAACCAGGGATGGTGAATTGAGGGAGAAGGTAAAGAAGAAATAAAAGAGAAAAATAGTAAGCCATGTTTTCTGCTCTGAAAAGAGGAAAAGATCTAATCAAAGAAGAAGGCATGTTCATAAATACATCTTTGTGACTGTGAAAAACGTGATTTGGGGTGGGGGTGCACTGGAAATGGAAATATCAGGCCAAAAGGACAGAAATGTTAACTTTTCTGTCAAGGTCGTTATCCTGTTCCAGCTTCAAGGTCATCTCTTTCCAAAACCAGTGGTAGAATAGTAGACTCAGCATGGAGAAAATCAATACTCAGCAAGTAAAATTAAACACTAATAAGGACATTAATAAAGACATTAGGCTTCATATAGCAACATCCTAGAATTTCTTTTAAAATGCAGCATAAGTACTGAAAATGATTTGAGCTCAAAGATGCTTCTTCAGAGCCATAAAACCTCACTGCTTTAAGAGCAAGTGGTGTTTTAAAAATAATTATTTCACATCTACAGAAGAGTAATTGCTTTTCACTTTAAAGAAAGAGATAAGCACCCAGGTTTTATAATATAAAACAAGTGTTATGCATGTGCATTAACTGGTGCCCTCAGAGGGTTTTTACTACACATTTAATATTGTGTGCAGTAACTTCGTGTCACGGCACTGTGCTCTTACACGAAAACATTGATTGTTTCCTAAGTGAGTTGGACAGAAGTAGGTAAAGAATAATGATACGTGTTGAAGTTCTTTTATATGCATAGTCTGTGATTATGATCTTTTTATTTGCTTTAAGTGAGATAGTTAATATTTTAAGTTAAAAGCATTTTTATTGGTTTGATTATTCACAAGTGGCCAATGAAGCTTTTTTACCTGAATAAAAAAGTGCTCTGCAATCTGTGCAAATCAGCCTCCATTGTTTGTTAATTATTGATTCATTTATTCTTTCATCTAAGTAGATATTGGGAGCTTATGATTTGCAAAATACTAAAATAAGTATTGAAAGGGATACCCAGATCCATCAGTATAGTTTCTAGCTTCAAGAATCTTATGTTTAGCAAGTAACAGACATAAATAACATTAACATGGATATAAACATCATGATATAAAGTACAATAAATTATAAAACCCTCAATTTTCAGTAAAGGTGAAGCTGTTACAGGATTTTGAGGAGTACCGATGTTTGTTCTCTCCCTTGCTTTTTCTACTTCACTCCCTGCTGGGAACTCTTGCTTTTCCCCTCCATGTTCAGTGTAACCCCAGTATTTGGTACCAAATATAGCAGTCTGTATGAGGTAATTAAGCATCATCTCAGACTTATTGTAACCTTGCCATGTTGTTAATCTGTTTACTTACTCAATTAATTCAGCAAATATTTATTGAGTTTCTAGTATAAGCCAGAAATTATTCTAAGAACTCATGGTATAGTAGTAAATACATAACTATCCTGCTTTCTTGGAATGCATATTCCAGTTGAGGGAACAAGTAATATATACAATTTCAGGTTGAAGAGTTGGCATGAAAAATTTAAAAAAATGAAGCAGCATAAGTGGTATAGAGATGCTGAAGATGGGGTGTCATTTTAAATAGAATGGTCAGGAAAAGGGCTTTCTGAGATGACTTGAGCAGACCTTAGAAAGATGGACGGGAACGAGTGATGTTGCTATCTGGGGAAAGCCAAGTGTGTTAACAAGTTCTGGTAGTAGTATTAGTAACTGGAATTCTTCTGTCCTCTCAGGACCACATGAATACCTGATATCCATTAACTGAGTAAGTATCTTATCTTTGTGAGTAGCTGTAAGTTGTCTGGCCAGTACTTGCAGTCAATTATGTCTTCAGGCCCTGCCTTGTTTCTGTAAATTGAAGCCCTTTATTTTAATTTCAGCCCTAGCATTGATGTTCCGGCACCAGTTTCCACACACTACACTTGCAGCCTGTCTGATATTTCCTTGTGTGTACAAACCCTGTCATCAAGCTTGAGAAGAAAGTCAGTGTACCTGCTAGTTAAGATTTTTCTCTTCACTATCAACAATTTATTGTGGATTATTGTTATTATCTGTTATCATAATATGAGTAAATTCTTTCACCGACTGTATTAAATTGTTTAAAATAGATTCTTCTTTTCCACAGTAGCACAGTTTCAGCTGGGCCCATGGCCCCTCCAGATAGGACTACATTTCACAGTTTTCCTAACAGTCAAATAGAAGGCCAGTGGAATGTGAATGGAAGTATAGGCAATTTGCAACTCCTTTCCAATTTAAAGATAAGCTACTTGCCCTGGACTTGCATTCTGCACCGCTTTCATTGACCTGGAATATTGATGTGGCTGTGACCCAGCTTTGACCATGCAGATAGGGACAACACGCTAGACGGTTTCAGAGCAGCAAGACAGTAGGAACCTGGCTCTCCTGTAGAGTAGAACTGCCCTGGGGAGACTGCTATGTGTGAGAGAAACTCACCGCTATCATATTTAAAGCCCACCCTTTTTGGGTTGTCATTGTTCCAGTGGGTTAAACCTTAGTGTTAACAATTATACATGCCTTTCTAAACGTCTCACTAAATGAAACAGATATCCCACTGCACCTGCTGCCCTAGTGAGGATATCCAGTGTTCTGGACCCAGATACTCCACTTCTATTTTTTCCCAGCCCAGGGGTTGTTGTTTTCCTTTTTGCTGCTCTGCTGCTGCTGCCACTGCTGCTCCTTCACTTCCTCCTCCAACAGCTCTCTTGAGGTATAATTTACATACCATACAACCTATCTATTTTAAATGTACAATTCAATTATTCGTAGTAAATTTACAGAACTATGCAACCATCATCGAAATCTAGTTTTAGAATATTTCCATCACCAATAAAATTCCTCATGCCCATTGCAATCAATCAAATCCTATTCCCGCAGCACTCCCAAGCAATCACAAATCTGTTTCTATAGATTTACCTTTCTGGGCATTTCATATAAATGGCATTAGACAATATGTAGTCTTTTGTGTCTGACATCTTTCACTTAGAGTGAGCTTATTATGTTTATCCAGGTTGTACTACATACTAAAGATAGTTTCTTTTAATGATGAATGGTATTCCATCATAAAGATATGTCACATTTTGTTTTTCCATTCAAAATTTCGTGGACTTTGGATTGTTACCAATTTTTTAATGTTATTAAAAACGCTGCTGTGGATATTTATGTAAAAGTTATTGTGTGTGTGTGTGTATGTATATGTGTGTGTGTGTGTGTGTGTGTGTATTTCATTTTGTATCTTGGTCTGCTCAGGCTGCCATAACAATTTACTAAGACCAGGTGGCTTAAACATCAGAAATTAATTTTCTCACAGTTCTGGGCACCAGTTTGAAGGTGCCAGCATGGTTGGTGTCTGTTGAAAGCTTTCCCCTTGGGCTGCAGACAACTGCCTTCTCACTGTATGCTCACATGATCTCTTCTTTGTGTGTGCATGGAAAGGAAAGTGCAAGGTCTCTGGCATCTCTTCTTACAAGGACACATCCTTTTGGATCAGGGCTCCACTCTGACCTCACTTAACCTTAATTGCTTCCATAGAGGTCCTGTCGCAAAATACAGGCACATGGAGGAGTGCAGGGGTTCAATATTCAAATTTTGGAGGAACAGGGATACTCAGTTCAAAACATTTTTCTTGGGTAGATATTTAGGAAGGAAAGGGAATTGTTCAGTCATATGGTAAAATAATGTTTAACTTCTTAAGTAAGTGCGCAACTGTTTTCCAAAATGACTACTCAGTTTTACATTCCCACTAGGAGTGCATGAGGGTTTCAGTTTCTTAACATCCTTGTCAATTTTGTGAAACACATGAAGTGGTATCTAATTAACGTTTTAATTTATATTTTTCTAATGATTAATGATATTGAGTATCTTTTACTGTGCTTATTGGCTATCTATATATATTCTGTAATGAAGTATTTATGTCCAAATCTTATGTGAATTTTAATTACATTTTCAACTTCTTATTAAACTTTAAATATTCTTTGTATATTCTTGAGAAATTATTTTTGTCAGCTATACAGTTTGCAGATATTTTCCCTCAGTCTTTCTTTTCCCCTTTTCTTAATGGTACCTTTTAAAGTGCAAATTATTATTTGTTGAAGTCCAGTTTAACAGTTTTTTTTCTTCTAAGTAACATGCTTTTGGTAGTATATCTAAGATCTCTTTGATTAATCTAAGATCAGTGCATTTTTTTTCTTTTTTATTCTTAAAATTTTACATATTGAGCTTTCATACTTAGATTTAAGAGCAGTTTATGTTAGAATTTGAGTGAGGCATGAGGCAGTATTTTGGCATGTGAGTATACATTTTACCTAGCACTATTTCATGGAAAGATTATTCTTTTCCCCATTTCATAGCCTTGGCATCTTCGTTGAAAATCAATTAACCATAAAAATAAGGGTTTATTTCTGAACCTTCAGCCTTGTTCAGTTGTTCTATATGCCTGCCCTTATGCCAGTAACACATTGTAGCTTTATAGTTAGTTTTGAAATTGAGAAATGTTAATTCTCTAAAATTTTCCTCTTTTTTTTTCAGACTTACATTTGACTATTGAGTCCATCCTATTTTCATGTAAAGATTAATTCCACTTTTAATTTCTTCAGAATAGCCTTCTGGGAAATTGACAAGGATTATGTTGAATCCATAGATCAATTTGAAGAACATTGTCATCTTAACAATATTGTTTTCTATTTCACGAACGCAGAATGTATCACCATATAATTAGATCTGCTTTAATATTATATTTCTATTATTTTCTGGTCTTCACTCTATAAGTCTTACACTTTTCATTTCTTCTTTGGGATTTAATTCTTTTTTTTTTTAGATTTTATTCATTTTGATGTGAGTGGAATCATTTCCTGAATTTTATTATCAGATTGTTCTTGCTAATGTATAAAAAATATATATACATAAATTTTTATGTCTATATTGAGCTGTTCACCTATGGCCTTAATGAACTCAATAATTTGCCTAGATGCTTTTCATGTATCCTTTGGGATTTTTTACAAACAGGATCAAATTACACAAATAGCAGAGTTTTAATCCTTCTTTTCTAGCTGGATGTCTTTTTATGTTTTGTTTTGTTTTGTTTTTCTCTCCTGATTGCACTGGCTAGAACCTCTAGTACAGTGTTGAACAGAACTTTGAGTGGAGAAAACCTTTCCTGTTTCCAGTCTTAGATGGAAAACATTTAGTCGTTCAAATTTGAGTATGTTAACCGTATGTTTTCGATAGAGGCACTTTATCTTGTTAAGGAAATTAACGGGATTTACAGGATTTTATTAGGACCCGCTATGACTTTCTCTTTCCCCAGATCTCCTTGTTAAATTTCTTGCCAGTCTTCTGGTCTGTTGCGTGATCAAACTTGTATTGCAATCTCAGGTTTGCTAAGATGTTGACCTTCCTCAATTGTTGGATACCAAGATTGTTATCATTTTCTATGAAACCCCCAAGTATGGTTTTCGCATACACCACTCTGAAGCAGAGTGGTGTATGAGAAACCAAAAGCTTCTAGCATGAAGCTTTTGGTTTTCATGTCCTTCCCTGCCTGCTAACACTATCTTTTTAATGGAGCTGAAGAGTGGAGTTGGAGAAGAGGCTAAAATGCCATGGACTCACTCCTCTGATAAAATATTTAGTAGGGTTTTTTTTTTTTTCCTATTTTTTCTTTTTCTTTCTTTTTTTTGAATAAGTGATTTTCATTCGTTGCTTGCCCTTGGCCAATTTTAAAAACCCTGAAATACTTTTTTTTTTTGACAGTTCTGTCGTTTTATCATTGCTTTTTGGGGACAAGATTTGCTGAAGTCCATACTTCGTCATTTGTGAAGTTCCACACCCTTTGCCTCACTTTTATTTATTTTTTTTTTACAGAAGCCATGGAGAACTTTAGACCATAGTATTAAGTTTTTTTATGGTAGCAGTATCATTTTAGCGAAACCATGAATGGTAATTCATATATGAAATTCACTTATCAGGGTAGTTCAGATGGAGACAAGAATATCAGAAAATTGAACTATATTTAAGGAACAGTCCTTAGTTTAGTTTGTCTGGAACTTTACCTATTTTAAAGACCAGGTCAAATTAGCAAGGTAGATTGAAATGAGCTAGTAATAGATTTTGAATATAAAACTAAGCTTTCTGAATTAATATCTCAGGAAGTAGGAAAAAATGAAAGGGTTTGTGTGATGGAATGACATTTTATACACACATGCACTCCCATACACTCACACACTTTGTGATAAAGAAAATAGCCGACCCCAATATGAATCATAGATTAGAGATCAGGAAACTGAAATCAGAGAAACCAGTTGGGAGTCTTTTAAAACAGTTTAGGTGGGAGGGAATAAGTTCTCAGACTTGGATACCTGTAGTGCAAGGGGAAAAGTGAGTGGCTCTGAAGCTACACTGCAGGAAGACTTGGCACCTTATTATAATTCTGGGACCAATAAAAGGGGAAATCAAAGAAGGTTTCTAGCTTTTGGCCTTTAGAACTAGACAAATATACAGTTAACAAATAAGGAACACAGAAGGAAAGACATATAAGGATAAATAAGTGTAAATGGTAACTAACATTTATTGAATTCTTATTGTGATCAGGTATAGTTGTATGAATTTTACATAAATTATTTAGTTACTCTTCACACAGGTCTTTGCACATATTAGGAAACTAAGAAGGTGAGGTTAGTCAACTTAACCAAAAAGTCATAGCTAATAAGTGTCAGAGTTGAAGTTTTAACCCGTGTCAGAATATAGGTATCAGGATGCAAATGGAAGAGTGGAACTGGAACTCTGTAGAGGAAGTGGAGCAGGGGTTTAAGGTCATATTGTCTGGAGGTGAAAGTTAAAGTTAATACTGGGTGAGACTGCCAAAGATGGATGTAGAGAAACCCATTAATATATCATAGCAAATACTTACACTTTGTGACAAGGGACAAAAAGAAAGATCAACTTTGAAATTGAAAGAAGAACCAGTGGAGATCATTATCTCTGAGGAGAACATCCTTCTTTTGGGGGCAGTTATCTTAACTGTCATTGAATGTTGTTTGGATGAGAAGTATAAAAGGTCCATGGATTCTAGAGATAAGGAACACACTGATTAAATTTTGGAGAGAAGGAGTTTCCTTATAATGTTAGTGGTGTTAATGGGAGACCAGTCTAAACGGTACGGAGTCAGAGGATGGGAAAGACTGAATATCGTGAGTAGAGTTTTTTTTTTTTTTTCCAGAGTTTGATGTTGCAGTTATATGTACAAGAATAGCTAGAGTTGAGTAAAACATTCAACACATGATGGGAGTATTTTGAATTGAGTAGAAAAATACCCAGAATGGGGAGAGAGGAAGTGGCTGGGGGCAGGGAGCGGGGGCTGGAAAGAAAGAGAAAGAGAGAGAGATTTATGATAGCAGTTTGGTTTAGAAAAGTGTTTAAAGAGGAAGTTTTGGTAAATATTGAACTGTTGTGTTATTGGAATAATCACATTTGTTGATACAGAGAGGAAAATTGAGGAAATTATTGGGAGGTGCTTATAGTCATCTCAGTGATACTTAAGGCAATGGGACATTGAGGATATGCAATGGAGAGTGGAAAAGTTTTGGAAATGCTTCTGAGTCGAGTCCATTAGGGGTGAGTGAAAATATTTTTGAGTCATAGTAAGAACCGACCTGATAATCTGTAGGAGATTATATAAAACAATTTTCATGATGGTCTCCAGAAATGTTAGGAATTTGTCAACATAATGGAGGTCAAATTTAAGGTTATTTTTTTTTTAAATTTTTATGGCTAGGTATTATTTTCAGAACTTTCTAATATTAGAAGTCTTATGAGTGAATGAGCCATTGGAAGGGTAAGTAATTTTTCTTCAAATAGATGCTGTTTCTTCATTCTCTTTGTTTCTGTTAGGTCCACATGTGAATTTTTTAAGATGCGATATTTTGTAAAAGAGAATGGTAAGAATGAAAAGTAAAAGGTTTAAAAATTAAAAAAAAAATATTTGAGAGAGAGAGAGCACAAGTGGTGGAGGGGCAGAGGGAGAGGGAGAAGCAGGCTCCCTGCTAAACAAGGAGCCCCATGTGGGACTCAGTCACAGGACCCCAGGATCATGACCTGAGCCGAAGGCGGCTGCTTAACCAACTGAGCCGCCCAGGCACCCAAAAGTTTTAAAATTTTTGATGTAATTCTTGTATTTCCCTTGTGATTTTTCCTTAATTTATTTGTTCACAGTGAACACCATTCTCTGTAAAGAGAGTTCCTAAGGACATTTAGGGGGCTTCATTAATTCTGTAGTAATTTATAGAGTATATTATTTAGCTCTTGGTTCTGGGACAATCATCTTCATCATCTAAAGTGGTGAAGTGGAAAATACATCAAATTTGGAGCCTAAAGCAAAAGTTTTGTTCCTGGATCTGGCTCTTAAGCAATTTCTCTAAGCAAATATTCCTGAATTATAAAATGGGGATTAAAAAATGCCTAAATGACTTTATAAATTTATTCTGAGATTCTAGTAGGTTATTGATTGGAAAATCTATATGATCTATTAAGTGATGGCATTTATTTTTAAATCCCATATTCATCAGCATGCAGACCCACACTAACCTAGAACTGAAGCTGCTGTTTTTTCCAAAAAGGTTTTATTAGTTTGAATAAATGAAGTTCAGTACCACTGGGAAGTTTTGGAAGGTGAAAAATTTGTTGTCTGAGTTAATATTTAAGTAAAATTTAAAGTGATCAGCAAGAACCTAATAAAATTCTGAGGATTTCAGACTCGTTTCTGCAGAAGAATATTAAAGAGTTTTTGCATAGAAACTTTACTTATTGAGCATGCATTAATTGATATACATCAAATATGTTTGCTATCACATTGAATAAAATACCTTGTTTTCTCCTTATGATACTGATGTGCTGTAATAGCAGCTGAATTATAAATAAATTATATATATGATTTATTTAGAGTTTATCTATATAACCTGCTTACTCAAAGTGTGAACTGTGTGCAGCACAAGGATAAGGAAGCACTCAGAAAGAAATAGACTTTAAACTTTTATCTTCTCTGTCCTGGATGATAAAAGAGATTCCTTCAACTCACATGTAACATAACTATATTATTTACTTAGTTATTAACCTAAGAAAACTATATGTATACCTGGAGCTAAGTTCTGGAAATATAAAGATCTCCATCTGTGATCGTCCCTCCCCTGAGAAGATTTTATTCCAGTGGAATAAGATGTGTAAATTCTAGTAGTCAGAGATGCTAGTGGCATGTGTTCATACAAGAATAGCTTGAAGAAGAGCTTGATTCTGCTCATGTAGGCAAGATCTTTTTTTCTTTTGCTATGATTATCCTGGAGTAATTACCATAGTAAATGCTGTGCCACTGCTAACACCCACATAGTCGCATTCCTTCTGTTTATGTGAAAGGCGGCACCATTGAGTTGGAACTCAATTTTTTTCTATGAATGCATTATTCAAAAATACTTTATCTATGAACATAGCTGAAATTGTATACCATAAACTTGGAGATTATAATTTTTGCCAATTGTTTCAAAACAAGCTATGTAAAAGGATGGGGAGAGTGAGTATTTAATAATGTTTCAAACAGATTTATATAACCTAATTTTTGTACAGATTTTGATTCTCATTTTTATTAACTTTTATTTGCTTAGAACTAAATCCCCCATAAAATTCCACTGTATATGGGGATTTCACCATCATATTTTAAACATAGAGCCGTATGGCATGTCTTAAATTTGTGGTTAGCATTTGGAAAATAAGTTACTTTTGAGATATATATATATACACACATATATATATATGAAAAAGTGCCAGATTTAATACATTTAATTAATATTAATATTATGGCTCATATATTAAAATTTTTAAGATTCTACAAAGATACACAGGCTTAGCTCCAGTTCTCAAGACAGGTCAGAAACAGTAAGATCAAATCTCAGTTAAGTCAGATTTTACTAGCTCGGAAACTAGATGCTAACCTTCTGTATAAGCCTCAATCTCCTCATCTATAAAATTTATATAGTAATAATAGGCATAGTCATTTAAAGTTTAGTCTTTAGGAGTAAGTTTTTTTTATAAAAATTAGAAAAAAACATAAAAGCAAATGGCATATAGTAGGTACTCAGTAACCAATAGCTATGAAAGATCATCATCCATCATCATATTTCTGACTTGAACTACTGAAAATAAATGAACCCATGCACAAATGACCATACAGTAATAATAGCAAGACAATGTTTCAGAGCTTTAAAGTTTCTCCTAAAGAGAGGCTTGCCATCTATAGGAAACAAATTAATATTCATCATCATATTTCTGGCTTGAACTACAGAAGATAAATGAACCCATGCGCAAATGGCCATAATGTAATAATAGTCACTTTTTTCTCTTATAGTTAACAGAACAGTGTTTCAGAGATTTAAAGTGCCTCCTCAAGAGAGGCTTACTACCTATAGAGAAGCAGATTAATTTTCAACTGACTATAGGAGCTTTTTCAAGGTATATTTACACCTAGACAGCTTTTTTTTTTTTTAAGATTTTATTTATTTATTTGACAGAGAGAGAGACAGCCAGCAAGAGAGGGAACACAAGCAGGGGGAGTGGGAGAGGAAGAAGCAGGCTTCCCTGCAGAGCAGGGAGCTCAATGAGGGGCTGGATTCCAGGATCCTGGGATCACACCCTGAGCTGAAGGCAGATGCATAAGGACTGAGCCACCCAGGCGCCCTGCTAGATAGCTTTTAAATTGACTTTAATTGAGTCAATCTACAGTCCCTTCTTTCAGCACATACATGTACACACATGGAACACATATTTAGTAAAGCTACTTCTTAGATTTTACTATGTGAAGTGTCATTGATTGTGGTATTCTGAACTTCAGAATATATTTTAGAAAGTTTTTCTTTCCTACCTAAACTTCAGGATGATAGCAGCACCAGCAAATCAGCAGAATCATCACAATAACTATCATTAAGTAATACAGGCTTATTATGTACCAGGTCCAATTCTGCAGTCTTTGTACATATTGCATAATTTAGTCCTGACAGTCCAATGAAGTAGTACTATAATTACCCAGATCTAACATGGGAAACTTGAGGCGCACAGAGGTGGACTAAGTGGTGAAATCCATACATTGGTGAGTCTAAGATAGGATTTGATCTCAGGCAGTCTGGCTCTAGCCCTTCATTCAAAACAACAGGTTATAAATGATCTTCCATACTTATACTGCCTATTTTTAATTTATAGCATTAACAGCTATTAATCCATGTTGTTTTGGTCAAATAATAGAGTAGTGTAAGTTTCCATTATGATTGTGACTAGCATATTGCTTCTTTGGATTGGAAAATTTATGAAAACCAAGCATTTTTTGACCGGAAAGCTCATATTGAATTTATCTTCAAAATATTTTTAAGGATTTATTTTTGAGCTCTGAATGAGCTATCAGAAAGTGAGGAGGCTTTAAAATTGGAACCAAGGAAATTATGTTTCAATTCGTACTGAGAGTTGGTAACACACAGTGTTAAGAAACAGACTTTATGGAAATAATGCCGATTTTACTTGCCAATGTATTTTATACTTATTGGATACATTTTGTAAAATACAAAGTAATAAGGAATAAATGAATCATTGATAACCCTAATACCTTAAACTATTAGCTATATACTTGATATTTATATTGTAATATATAGTTTTTCTACCATATAGACACAGGCAAAATAATGTCAAGGGCATAAATAATAGTAAAATAATTGGGAACGTGAGAGTTTTGGATTTATTATCTTTGTCTTTAATATAATTTATGTAATTGAAAGTTTATATAATTTAAGTTTTAATAGTGGCTGTGTTTAATTCACTTACCAAATTCCTGAAAATACAACAATAGGCGCCCACAAGAGACAGTAGGAACAGGATGCCAAGATTTTCCTAGTGTCCATGACTACTGGGGAACTCCCATTTATTTTTTCCTAATATAATTCTCTTATGAAAGATAGGAGGGTAAGGAAAATGCCAGTTGTGCAGGGTTAAGAAGGAGACTGGAAATTTTCTACCACTCTGCTCACTAACTGTTACCAAATATTTTTCGTTTTCATCTATGCCCCCTCACCCATAACTGCTGTGGAACTAATATATCCAAGTGAGGATTCTCAAGACTTCTCTAAGGGCAAGTTGGATCCCTTACTGTTCCTCCCTTTGCAGACATTTAAGTGAACACTCCTTCTATTCTGCTAAATCAGTTGTTAGTACTCTGGTCTTCCAAAGTCAACTGAAATCTTGTATTGCCTTTTAAAATCTTTCCTTTTCATTCTTTGTTGCAATTTATTCTTACATCATTAATTAGGGCGAGAGGTGGCTATTGAAGAGGTATATATAACAAATTTCTAGTTTCAGCCCTTTCATATTTAGTCAGAAATTTGATGTTCCTTTTTTTCAATACATATAAAATTTATCTAAAATAGATTGCAAATGAAATACAGTAGAAATGGCAAAGTATAGCAGTTTTGATGTGTTTTCTACAGCGATATATAGTTGTAAAGCAAATATTTGCATTTGACCTAATCATCCTAGGATGGCCAAATCCACTTCTTTGTAGGTTTTATAACCACACATACAAATATCCCTGTATGTGAATATTTATACGTATTTGCGTGTACTTATGTATATTTGTTGTTTTTCTGTACATTGACAGAATAGTAGTTCATCTGCTTCTTTTTCGTTAAAGAAAGGGTAGATTTAGTCCCCATAAGGCTGCCAGTGTTCTCGAGCTATCTGGGAGGAGCCTGCTTTTGCTAGAACATCTAGAGCAAGCATGTGCATCCTTCATAAACACTTAGAACCATTTCTTAAATATTTATCGTAATCATAGAGTTCACCAAATATAATTAATACAGAGTAAGTGATACAAAATTTGGAGTAGCACGTATTCCACAACACCTTTGTGTATGTTGATGTGTATGTAATTAAACACTATTTTTAAAAAGTATTTGTTTTTTTAATTGGTACTTTATCAACCCATGGAAATTTTTTTCCTCGTAGGTGTACAAAAAAAAAAAAAAAAGGCAGTCCTATATCCTCGGATTTGCAAAATGTATAGGCTTTAGGGTTTGAGGATTTTGACTACGTCTAATCCCCTGGGATGTAATAAATATTATTGTGGTGTCAGGTGCTCCATCTCAGTGTGTATACCACAGAAGATCATTTCAAACCTTCTCAGTACACCTGTCATCTCATATATTGTTGTAAATCATCCCCATTGAGCTGCTTCAAAATGTTTCACATGTAACACCCCTAGGTATTCAATTAAGCACTGGGATTTGCAGAAAGGTGTTGAAAATGGTGGGGAAAGAGGTGGAAATGGAATTGGATATAAAATGTCTCTTGCTGTCAGGACAATTTCTTCCTCTCAGATAGCCAGTATGCCGGTTACAGGTTTATAACGATACATAGAGAAGGTGATGAATAGAAAAGGACATAAGCCTAGTAGTGTGCATTTAGGTAAATGTGGTCTAGACATATAAAAATTAGATTTTGGGGGATTTTAATAACTGAGTACTGGATCACTAAAATAACTGAGGGGCATATTTTTAAAATGTATTTTTTCTTTTCTATTTAGAAAAGCATTGAAGATAAATAAGAGCATAGGTGTTTATTCACAATACCATAATGAAAGTACTTATATCATTCTTCATGTCAGCATTTCCTAAATCTGAATGTAATGCTTTTAGGAATCCATTTGGAAAATAGTGTTAGAATTATTTCTAAGCTTAGATGATGGCAACACTGTGATAAAATGGTGTTTCATTGGTAGTATAAAACATTTCCATGCTTGTAATATTGTCTGAGCACATATTGTGAAGTCTTAAGTCTAGACATCTGTCTTTTTACTCAATAAGCTATAAGGAAATCAGTGAAACAACACTTAGCCATTTTTCTACTGTTCTGTTTATATGTGTGTAGAGTGAATAGAAATCTTTAAAAATTGCTGCCCTGATATTTGCATAGCTCAGCTTTCCATTTTTATGCTTCATCCCATCTCTGTATGCATTCCTCATTGCACATATCACAAATTACTTAGAGTTTCTAGACTCATTATTTTACTTTTCCTTTTTTTTGTTGTTGTTCTTTTTTCTTTGTCACTTGCAAGTGTGCTTGTTCTTTTTGGAAGAACAGTTTTCCCTCTTTCCTGCCGCACTGAAACTTTCTCACACTTTAATAATTGCTCAAGTGCCATTTTCTTTTGGAAACCTTTTCTACATACAAAGCCTTCTTTAACCTGATGTGTTTTTTCTGTGGGTTCCTCTTTTTGGTTCTTCCACAGCATCCTGTGCTGTTGCTAGACCTATCGTCCTGTATTATATAATCAGTTCCTTTCTTGATTCTCACCCACTAGACCTGAAACTTACTTAGAACATGGATTGTGTCTTATCTTTATTCTTAACAAAAATAGATATTTATCACATTAACATTTAGGCAGTTTCCTCTAATAAGATATTTTATTCTGGTGGAATTAGGCATTGACAAAAGAGGGAGGTGGGAAGGGAACACATTCCAGAGGCTAGAAAAATTAGTAAGTTATACTATGTAAGTTTACTAAATTAGACTAATTTAACTGTAATCTAATTGGAGACAACATGCATGTGGGAAATTAAGGTACTCAGTGCATTGTAATTGTGAACTGAAGTAAGTAGCAAAGCTCATGTGTGAAGGGGATAGCGTTTTCCAGAAAGAAGATACTTCCAACTTTTATATAGTGAGTAATAATGGGATAAAGTAAGAAAAGATAATTTTCTCACTCTCTTTTACTTTTTTTCCTATCTCTTGTTCTGTCTTTCTGAACTAATGAGTTTTGTAATGTTCTCTAATGTTCCCAAGATTTGAAATATCTGGACAAAAGCTCTAGAAGTCAATGTAATCAGGTCATGTTTTAGATAACAAAGCACTATTCCAAATAATATGGAACTCAAAACAGAGTCAGTGCACTGCCAGAGGGAAGAGTAGAAAGTAACTCAAAGTTGGACTAATTAGTGGCTAAACCTTAGTTTAGAAAGTGGTATAATGCAAAGGCTCTGGGCTTAGTGTTTGTTTACCGAGCCCTAGATCTGCTCTGTCATTTGCCAGGGCTTGGATGAAACACTTTATTATACTTATTTCACTTATAAATATGTTGAGCTTTAATTATTTTGAAATATTGTTCTGATCAAAAATTTTGTGATTGTGGGATAGAAGTATCATTTGTACTTAATTGCTTTACATTTTTGTTCTAAGTAGCGTTTTTATTTGAGCTATAGCTGAATTTTTTTAACATTAAGTAACTTTGATGTCTGTATACATATCATCAACTCTTCATGAAAAGATAAATAATGAACAGATTTTGAGCATATTGCCAAATATGATTTCAAACCCCAAAATCTGTTGCCTAAATTGGTGTATGTGGATTTCATTTAGTTGCAAGCGAGAATGTTAAAACAACAACAACACCAGCAACAGCTTCCTAAATGAATGTTTTGGTAACTTTTCAAGGATATTAGAAGTGCATGATTTTGTGTTAAATTATTTTCTGTCTAGGAAAACACTTTATTTTCCTCTGATCATTCACAAATAATACGACTTGACATTGAAAAGGCTGAAGAGTAACCAGATTTTAATAATCATTTGAAATAATGATGCTTTGTTCTATTTAAGATTTACTTCCTTGATGTTCAGAATTTTAGATACTTTCCATAAATTTACTGTTGGAAAGGTCATTCAAGTTTGAAGATTTTGCACTTTAAAATCTAAATAAATTTTCACTTTTTAGCATTCTTGCTGGTACAAGGTGCTGTTATTGGAATTAGACTATTATCACATATAACTAAATAATAGTTTCCTAAATAATACTTTAAATTTTCACTTTTTAGCACCCTTGCTGGTACAAGGAGTTTTTATTGGAATTAGACTATTATCACATATAACTAGATAACAGTCTCCTAAATAATTCTTTCCTAAATAATTCTGGCTCTAAATGAACCAGTTTGCATATTTATTTCTCCATTGAAAGAGTTTCTAATTTTATATTTTGACTCCTTCCTTAACCTTTTCTTCCCTTAGGAATTCAAAGACCATGACTGCGACTTATACATTGAAAATAATTGATGCACCCGCTAAGTAGATTTGCTTGATAACAGCTTTCACAATGTTCCTGACATGGCAAAATGATTTTGAAATTCAGTTTAAATTCATCCCCTCATATCTATAGCAAAGTAAAATTTCACTCTGCTAAGATACAATAGGAAGAATAAATAGTAACTTGAGGACATCAGAATTGATGCAAGAGATGAAACACCAATCCCTAGATATGCTCACTGCAGACTTTGTCTTAATGAAAAATAGCTGAAATTTGTAAATTTGGGCTACCTATAAAATCTCATGGGGTAGTTGTTAGAACTCCTAGGAGGAACAGCAAAAAGAATAAAAAGAAAGAGGCAAGGGGAGGAAGGAGGAGACGAGTTTTCATTTTATATTAGGTATCAGCAAATATTATGTTAAACTAAATCATGAATTCCTAAATTCAAACTGTCCTGTTTATTTCTTTGTACCTTCTCTTTCTGTTTTATACTATTCTTGAGCTAACCACTACTAATGATATGGTAGACAAAATGAGTTTCATTACCCAGAAAATCTTTAATTATGTGTCATAAAGCCTGTATTATCTATAAGTTTGATGTTTTAGGGAGAAAATAATGATTTTTGGTATAGCATATTTCTGATGTATTTATATTTTCAATATATCAGAATTTCCATAGATTACATTTCAGGGCATAATAAATATAAAAGGCTACAAAAATCACTACCATCTTGTCCTAAACTTAGCTAAGGTTACTCTGAAACATATGAAGATTATCCAGATGTTTTGCCAACTCACCTACATTCTACTAATTTCATTTTCTGATGCTGGGAAATATTGACATCATCATTAAATGAATTCATCATTAAAGATGATCACTTTCACAAAAGATGAAATTTGGTGGACTGAAACACATATGCATGAGTTTATCTCTCATCTCTGTTTTTACCACAATCTACAGTATTATAAAAGGACAAAGGAGTCTTATGTTTTATTTATTCACTACAAATTTTTTAATTTGCATTTTTAATGATTTCCAAGGTGAGGGATAACAGAATCATGACAGAGCTGAACATTGTAACTTTATTGTTCCTAGGATACTCTTAAAAGTCCCAAAGATGTATCTGCCACAAAGTACTGTTTAACACTCCTGGTTATTAGCACACATGCCCTTTTGCACTTGAAAAAATCCATGTTTTATTCAAGTACAACCAAGATGTCTTCTAATGATGCTACAAAGCTAAGGAGGACAGTTCCATACCAGAGAGTAGATAATAAACACACTCGTCAGGAAGAAATGAACATAGGCAAGTGACCAATCCTGATTAACATTCTAAGTAATTACTTTGGTAAACATAAATTTGTGCAGATATGGACACATAAAATGGAGGTAGTCAAAGCAGTGTCTGGGACACATATATTCATGTTTTTAAGTAAGATGGAAGAATCTACTGTCAGGAAAATAATTCAGGGAAAAGTTTTAAAACAGATACACTAAACAAAATATTTCTTTTTTCAGACATCCAAACCATATTGAAATGTCACATATCTTATATTTCAGTATAAACAACAATATCTAAATAGAGTTTTAATTCATGTGCGTTCCTTGCTGAGAGAGAGAGAGAGACTGAGTGTTTTAAGTTGACTCACTGGGTCAGACAGAAGTGTCGGCAGCTGCAGTAGGAAGCGTTCTCCACACTGCATTGCCAGGGCTTCTGAGTTCTGACCCATAGTCACAGTGCCAAGAGCTGCCTGGAATGCCAAGTGTGTGCTGATTTTGTGATGTGGAGAAATAGGGATCTGGGTGAGAATACTTAATTGTTTTGAACTACTATGTTTGGTTGGAATCTGAGCCAAAGTCTCCAGACATAAAAAGAAACAGTGGTAAAAATCCTCAGGCACAAACATACTTTGCATTTATTGCCTGCAAGTAAGCAGGACATTTGAGTAAGCAACACTTAGAGTTGACTTCAAGCCTTTGTTTTCTAATTGTGAAGGCTGAAGGAAGGTAGCAACATTTGTTTTTGTGCACCCCTGAGACTAAAGATAAGTTCTCAACTGCCCTCAGACACTGGATGTTTGTAACTTGGATGTACTTGTTCTGTCTTCCCCTGAAGTTTTAGTGCTTTATTATTTCTACATCAAACTTAAGTATAAAAACGTCTCCTTTGTCATTTCCTGTGAGCTTCTTAAAGAGGACTTTAGTAATTTTTGAAAGGCTTTTTGATTTTTTACTTAAAAATTTGAAGTTTATGAGTTTGTTTTGTTTTTATTTTACTTGACTTAGGAGACAGACATTTTTAAAACTTCTTGTACAAGTTTATGCTTTAAGGAAAAGAAGAGTTTAAAATATTCTTGTAAAAATCATAGATGAATATACAGTGTTTAAACTAATTTTTACTATAGAACATTTCAAAACCTTGAACACAACTAACATTTTTGAAGTGTATTTTCAATCATTGAAATTGCTCTTCACTATGTCAGTAATTTCAAGTTCATTATGTTGCTATCAACTCATCCATAAAAAATAATTTTCTTTAGTAAATACAGTTTTAATTTATTACATCTGGTTCTGTCATGTGAACACCAATTTATCAATATACATTTGCATAATATCTTTATGAATACATTATATTAGAAAAGTTGATGAGTACCTTCTGTTCCCCCCCCCACAAAATGGATTGGTAAGATTGAATTAATGATTGGAAGATAATGTTGAAAATTAGTATCTGATTAATCATGAATTGGATATGTGGAGTGTGTTGGACTGCTTTTTGTCACATATTATACAAGTAACTGATTGTAGGACAATTACATATTTTAGGGACTTTTAAAAATTAGGTTGTATCATTTTTTTTTACTGTTAGAATCACAGAGTTTGTGAGCTTGCTTAATTCTGCTTGAATTACTATTTCGTTAAAGATTATTAATCACCAGCTGCCATCACGGAGTGGCAGGGTTCCAAGGCAGCACTCTGAGGACTCCTCTGTTCATCCTCTGTCCCAGGGTGACATTGTGTAGAAGCATTTTTGGCTTATTTGCAAAGGAATGGAATTGCCTTTAAATTGTATATGTTATCACCAAGTTTAAAGTCAGAGGATGTTCAGGGAAAAAAATCCTCAGATGTTTCATCCAGAACAACTAAGTTACCCCATGATGCTGTTTGTTAAGAGTCACATGGATTTGTGTGTGTGTGTGTGAAGTTCCAGGTTCTTTGTACTAAATAACTCCTTTGCTCACCCTCTACCCATCGATCACCCAGTGATAGATTTCATAGGGTCACAGGGGACAGTGTGGGAAAAGAAAGACTTTGGCCTTTGAATCCTGTACATTATTCAGTTGTACATTCTAGTGGTTTTCATGTCCTCAGACTTCAGGATACTGTGACATGGTGACATGTCAGAGGTTGTATTATTGGGTGATAATGCTGCTCTGTAAAGTGTATAAGCTCAGCTTCCAGTGTCCCCTGCCAACACTGACAGATCCCAGGACAGGTGCAAATTTGACTTCACACATCACAATTGAACAAGCCGAGCCTGAATATTACCTGACTGTGCTTAAGTTTTCACTTCTTTTGCTGTCTGCTTTCTTATCACTTCTTGGGGTTTTCTGTATGTTATTTTTCAGAGGGAAGGAAATTTGGAAGGGTTTATAAACTCAAGTTCCAAAACTTTTAAGAATTTCTCACTTGTCAAACATATGTTCTGAAAAATATCCTCTTCATAATAACCATTATTATTTTAGTTCTCAAGAAAATTAAATCATATTTATTTGAATTTCACATATATATACATTTTAAAATAATGTCATTTTCAAAATCATGTTCTTTAGTATTACATAAATATGAAACCATCACCTTTAGTTTTTGTCTCATATAATGTTTTCAAATAACTAGCTTTCAAAATGTCTGAATTCACTAACAGAGAAGTAGCAAACATCTAATACAAAATCTCCATGAAGTGTTGGCTTTTATTTTATATCTACTGCTTTCTTAGTAGACTTTTAAGTTGCATTTTCATCCAAGAATCATGTTGTCACTGTGTTAACACTGTGTTAACAGGTTCAATCAGGTAAATAAAAGGCATGATGGGAAGAAGTTTAGGAAGTATACAGAAAAGATGGTTTTTAGCTCAAAACACAAGAAAGTCTATGTTTCTTTTCAGTGAAACAGAATACTTGGTCTTTTACTCACTCAAAAATGTTTTTTTTCAATTTTTAAAAATTAAGAACAAAAGAATAAATTGAACAACTTGCTGAGTGACTCATGTTAAGGTGATTCTTTATCATACACTAGATAAAAGCATTTACTTAACATTCTGACCATTTGTTTGTCCAGGTCCCTGTATTTATAATGTTAACTCCCGGAGAGTTTGCTGATAAACAAAGAAACAAATAAAAAACTGGTAGGCATTGGTAAATGGTGGTACACAATATCCCTTTAGGACAAATAAGATATGTAATTTGTGCATGGATGACTCCCTACCCTTGACAGGCCCACCTATGGAAATGGTACTTAAGTCAGATCCACCAGACACTTAAAAGAAACTGCTTTCCTTTAAAGTGTGTCAAAAATGTTTTTCATCAAACTGTTGGAGTTGTGAATATATTACCATCATTACAAGGAACCACATAACTTGTAGTTGCAATTTTTTCCTATAGATATGAGATTAGCAGAATGTGCATTTCTATTATGAAGGGGATGAGTTCAGTAGGACTTTTTGAGTCAGTGGGTTGGTGTCTATTTGCCATGTCTGGAAATACCTTTCAAATCCTACCTGTGTCACATTGTTGCTCTCTTCTACTTCTAGTCATTTAGATAAATAATTTTGACATGCTCACTTGATCATACGTCTGTTAACTTCTCTCTCATATTTTTTATCTCTTTGTCTTATAGTATACTGTCTCACAACACAAATTTCCTAGTTATGTATAATCAACCTATCCATCAAGTTTCTTTATTTCAAATACTATATTTTTCATTTGTAGTTCTATTTGATTCTTCTTTGTATTTATGTATCTTTAATAATATTATCAAACATGCATTTTCTTTCTTAAATATAAATATATGTTTTCTATTTTATTTATTATAATTTTAATCCCTGAATTTTTCACGTTATCATCTGTGTTTCAGCTGGCTTTCCCTCATGGTATCTTAGTTCCATATGTTTTTCATTATTATTTTTTTTAATGTTAGCTGCTCGTTTTTCTTGAGTTCTTACCTATGAAAAGTCCTTGACACCTGAGATATAGATGGGACAAAACTGCTTTGCTCTTGTCAGAGACCTGAAAGCTCTAATGAAAATTGACTTCTTTAAATTAAAATCTTATCTTGAGATATTTTTTCTGGAACTTAGAGTGTGAATAACCAATTCATATATACCCATGTGATTTCTGGCAAGTGAGTTTGAGCCAGTTTATCTTTTTCTCTGCTTTGAGCCAGTTTTATAGGGAAGGATAGTAAATGTATTTTTAGTTCATCTGTACACTGAGGCGCAAACTTTTGTTGTCCCAGTATTAAGAGTTCACAAGACGCAATCCTCAAGTTCACCAGCCTAACAAACTTTTTCAGTGTAAATGCCAACTTCATGGTTTCATGTACTTCTATTACCTTCATCTTCATTCCTTAGCCTTAGGGCTGTTTGCTTTCTTTCCAGCTCATGTATATACTTTAAGAAATGTTTTATCCACTATTTAGTATATACTTTCTTTTTTGAGAAAGAGAGAGAGAGGGAGGGGCAGAGGGAAGAGGGATAGAGAGAGATTCTTAAGCAGGCTCAATGCCCAGCGTAGAGCCTGACTCAGGGCTCAGTCTCATGACCCTGAGATCATGACCCAAGCCAAAATCAAGAGTCAGACGCTTAACTGGCTGAGCCACCTAGGCGTCCTTAATATACACTTTCTAAGTAAGACAATCAGGCTGGACATCTAATCCACCATATTTCAGTAAATGAAAATCCAAGTGGATTGCTTCATTGACTAAGGAACAAAAGTAGAAGGATTAAGGACGTTGAACTCCCATAGACATTAAAAACCCTCATCATTTAACTTATTTGCTGCTTCTTTAGAGGGAAGTCAGCCTTGACAGCTGGCTGCTAGCTGACACACCAGCTTTTATTCTAACATTAGTAGAAGGAATTGTTTAATGACTCTAATTCAGATTACTTTCCTTCCTAGTATATGGGGCAATTGTTTCCAAGTTTACAAAGAGTCCATGTTTTCAAAAAAGGCCGGTATCTGGTGATATCATCATACTAATTTCAGCTAAGGTGTAACGTGGGGAGTAGAAGTTGATAGAAATATGTAAACACAAATTGGAAATTTAGAAAACTCAAAAGTAGACATTGTTGCTGTTTATTTGAAAGTTTAAGTTTCAGAGGTCTTATATAAAAAATCTCAAAGTTTTTTTTTAATATGATCTTTTTACATGTGTATAGCTTATTGTAATGCTTAGTGTCCCATCATTTTTAGATTTGTTGCAGCTTGACTGATTTCATATTTATTTTCAATTTGTTGAGGGTTTTAGGTTAGATGGATGATTTGTTTAAAATAAATCTTTAAAATATAAGGCCCGTGACACTTGCTGTCATTTTTCACATTTTAGTATTTACCATATTGACTCAGTGTAGAAGAGTCAGAAAACAGCTTTGGGAACCAAGGAAGCCTGGATTTGATTGCTCTTTTTACTGCACACTTGCCATGTGATTTGGGGCTTACTGTACCATCAGCATCTCAGTTCTCTTATTTGTAAAATGAGACTAATACTAGTACTTAATAAGTTATAAATGATTAAAATATGTAAAGCATTTAACAATAGTTAAATTTGAGCTGTTCTTCCAATACCTTTGATATTTTTGCTGATTTCTCAATGAATACCCGATCTTATACGTGATAAATAAATTCAAGAGCATTAAACAAAACAATTGCACAGTGCTCAGAAATAGAGAAATAAGATTAAAAGAATAAAATTGTTTGAAATATGTGATACAATGATAAACAGATAGGACACTTATAAAATAAATGAAAAGAAATAAAATACTAAGGAAACTTAGAATCTATCTGAAAGAGATATGTTATTCTTAAACCATTTTTTTATTTCAAAGAACTGTAATATTTGCATATGAAACATCCACATCCTTAAGAAATAGCAAATCTTTAATATTTTATATTAGATATTTTATATTATAGTTTTTACTTCTATTTGTCTAGCTTTCCTATAAATAAAATATTTGTTACAAAATAATTTTCTGTTTTCCAAATATATCTTCATCATTAGATTTATAAGATTTATTTANGCTTTCCTATAAATAAAATATTTGTTACAAAATAATTTTCTGTTTTCCAAATATATCTTCATCATTAGATTTATTTAAGATCATCATAAGCAGATTTTGCAGTCATGCGTGATACTATGCACAACTTATTCCACTTTCCAAGTCCACCTAACTTTTTACGGCTGTAGTAATAGTATTTTATGATTATATTTTCAGTTTGTAAACCAGACAGTAATGAAACTCTTCCTTTTTAATTTTCTAAGAATCACTTATTTTTAGAATGTGTCAATAACTGGAGCTCTCTGGGGAAAATTTTTATATGCTTTAAAGTGAAGTCTATTTTCATTTTCATTCCTAACCAAAATAGCATGTCTCCAATATGGACTAGAGCTGCTATTACTTTTCAAAGAATATACTTAAGATTTTTTCTTAGTATAAAAAAAATAGAGATTAATAGAATTGATTTATTATTTCTGTGTTCTTGCTTAAAATACTTTTGCATAGTGTATAGAAATAGTGCAAGAGAAATGCTATCAACTTGCAAATCAGAAAGATATACCTTCAAGTTCTCTTCTGCCACTTGTAAACTGAGATTTGAAATGAACAATTTTTTTTTAAAGATTTTATTTATTCATTTGACAGAGATAGAGACAGCCAGTGAGAGAGGGAACACAAGCAGGGGGAGTGGGAGAGGAAGAAGCAGGCTCATAGCGGAGGAGCCTGACGTGGGGCTCAATCCCATAACGCCGGGATCACGCCCTGAGCCGAAGGCAGACGCTTAACCGCTGTGCCACCCAGGTGCCCCTGAAATGAACAATTTAATACCTATAAAGCTCTATTTCCTCCTATGCAACATGGAATTAATCACATAGAATTCTGATAACAATTATCACATTAAGATTGTATAAAATGAAATTATTTATGTAAAACACCTTGAGCAATGTGATAATAGTTTTTATGATGATAATTATATTTATCTGGATTTAGCAATTAGCAAATATTAAAATACGTGTGTGTGTGTATATAATTGACACCTTTCTGAATCTTGTGGTTTCTAACACACTTATGCTGACACAACATACAAAACACATTTGGACACAGTTGTTTGTACAAATATCTGCCAATGGCATATGAAATGTAAAATACATGTGTATTTAAGTGCATTGGTTGAGTTTAACCCTCAAGTAATATTAGCTATTTCTAGTATGTTTCCTTTTTAATAAAGTGTTACCCAAAGAGTATCATTAGGACACNGGCATATGAAATGTAAAATACATGTGTATTTAAGTGCATTGGTTGAGTTTAACCCTCAAGTAATATTAGCTACTTCTAGTATGTTTCCTTTTTAATAAAGTGTTACCCAGAGTATCATTAGGACATTAGGTCATGTGCTCTGTTAAAAAAATAATGGAATTATCACAAAAAACAAAAAACAAAAACAAAAAAACCCAGAAAGGAAGGAAGCAAGCAAGCAAAAGAAAGAGAGAGATGCTGCATATAGTATGTTACCTTAAGAAATTAAAATTCTCCTGTAAAAAGTCCCAAGAATTCCCATTTTAAAGAAACCTTTTAACATGAACTCAAATAGAAGGCTACTAAGATTTTTTTTTAATTGAGCATTTTTTTAGATGTATTACCAATATTCTACTGTTTTAATAAACTATGAAATGGTGCTATTTGATTGCATGAAAAATTGACATTAACCCATAGATTAAACTTACTTGTGACGCTTGAGATCTAATTTGGAAGAAATTTCATGGAGTCCAAAGCCCCAGATATGACTGAAGTGAAGGGATCTTAGCTTGGATTACAGAATATAATAAGTCTGATATTTAGGTGATTTAATTTTTGCAGGGAGGGATATCAAAACAACGGCTAAAAATAAAATACGTGAAATGAAAGAATGAAGCACAAGTACCATATGGAGAATAAAAAGTTTTAAGTGGTAAATCTCTGTCTCTTTATTTGTTAAAATGAGAGAATATGATAAGATGGACTCTGTCAAATTCTTTCAAGCACTTACATTTATAATTCTAATAAAGAAAGGTATTTCCCCCAATATTATCCCCACATATTTACATGTTACATGATACTTTTTCTATTATTTAATTCACTGGCTTAAAAATGTGTTAGGAACTTTACATTGCAAGCAGGGATATTAGTTACTGTGAGAGACAGAAATCTAGACCTAGGTCTTGGTTGATAGTCTTCCATTATTAAAAAAATGTAGGGTACATTGATTATATAAATGAAGGTAGTACCAGCATTGAGGATAACTTACAGAGATGTTTGATATTATATAATGTTGACTTCATTGAAAAGAGATTTGACTTTCTATAAATTTCGTAGCCATTATTTAAATGGATACATGGATACACATAAAAATAAATACCATAATTCTACTAAAGCCTCGTTCTCATGGAAATAATACACAGAAATATGTCATTTAATTTGTATCCATATGCATCTATATATACACACATACCTATTCACATCAGTTTTCTTAATTGGTATCAGTCTCCTTCCCAAAGGTAATAAATATATTGAGTTTCACTAAAATAATATGGAATATTTGGAACAAAACTTCAAAGTTCTTCAAGAAATTGTTTCTGGATTATGAAGCAAATAGACATTGTGAAACAGAACATTTCATTTTTATTGTGCTCTTATATTTGCCAGCTTTTGGTGTTATGGATATTAACTTTTATAGATGTCGTACATTTTTATGGTAATAGTTCAGCTTTCTGTTTGGTGAGGAGCGAGACTTCTGTTTCTTGAACAAATGCATGAGCAAATTACCACATGCCTTCAAAATCTTTATGTTTTTTTTTTCTGTTTAACAATTTATGATTGGTTTTTTAGATNAAGTTCTTCAAGAAATTGTTTCTGGATTATGAAGCAAATAGACATTGTGAAACAGAACATTTCATTTTTATTCTGCTCTTATATTTGCCAGCTTTTGGTGTTATGGATATTAACTTTTATAGATGTCGTACATTTTTATGGTAATAGTTCAGCTTTCTGTTTGGTGAGGAGCGAGACTTCTGTTTCTTGAACAAATGCATGAGCAAATTACCACATGCCTTCAAAATCTTTATGTTTTTTTTTTCTGTTTAACAATTTATGATTGGTTTTTTAGATCAAATTGGCACTAGAAAAAAAAAATGACATGTTCACATTCTTTGAAGGTCATCCTTAAGAGAGTACAACACCGTTTCTATACCAGTACAGTACCACTTCAAATAACTTCACTCAAATTTGCCAGAGGCAAATGAATGATTCTGTAGTTACATAAAGCAAACATTCCATCAGATTTTATGATTTTCATGAGATTTTAAGATATTAATGATTGATGTGCAATCGATATGTTACATGTTTCTTTTATTTTATCCCTCTTGCTTTCCTCATTATAGAATAACTGTCATCCAAATGTCTTGATGGCTTTTTTACTCTTCATTTTATTAAGAAATTTAAGAAAACATATTTTTATAAATATATGAGTATAGATATCTGAATGATATAGTTTCTATTAAAATGTAATTACAGTAATTATGAAACACCATAATAAATAATTTCTTGATGTAAACATTAGTTAGCATTTAAACTTCTAATCTTCCCATAAGAGCTGTATTTCATATGTAAATACTTTTTATATACATCTTAAGAATTTGTGTGAATGAAAATTTATATAAAATCCCCATTTCGTGATTCATATCTCTTTTTAAACCTCTTTTAGTCTCTTAATTCTAAACCTCTTCTTTTCCCTTAGGTTATACTTACTAGTAATATAAATCTGTACTCCCAAGTAGGTAGTATCAAGATCAGGATATACACTATATCTAGTACTTGAGAAAGTTTCCTCCTGCCCCTTCCAGTCAAGTTCTTTACTCCCCACTCTCTCACACAGAGATAACCACTACTCTTTTTTTTTTAATCATCACAGATTAGTTTTGTCTATTCTCAAGCTTACTATATTTTCGTTTGCATCTGGCTGCTTTATTCCATCATGTTTTTGAGATTTATCCATGTTGTTAAGTGTATCAATAGTATGTTTCTTTTTCTCGCCAACTGGTATTTCATATGAATAGATCACGGGATGTTGGCAGACATTTATGCTATTTATAGTTTTGGACTATTATGAATAAAGTGGCCTTGACCATCTTTGAAGAAGTCTTCTTGTGGAAAAATGCATTTATTTCTCTTAGAGTGCGTTAGGATAGAGGTAGAACTCTATCAGAGGGTACTGTCTGCAGAAGACTTTTGCATAGTGGTTGTACTCTTTTAACTCCCATCAGTTTTGCATGAGAGTTCCAGTTGTCCCACATTCTTGATATAGCTTGTTATGGTCAGTCTTTTTAATAACAACATTTGGATGGGTATGGTATGACATTGAAGTTTTAATTTTCAATTCAGCTATAACTCATATTGAACCCTTTTTAATATTCTTCTTGGCCATTCAGATGTCTTCTGTTATGAAGTGCCTGTTGAAATCTTTAACATACTCTTTTAAAATTGAGTTATTTTTTTTCTTTCATTGGTTTGTAGGTATTTCCAAAAATATATTCTGGATGTGATTCCTTTATCAGTTGTAATGTTGAATATCTCACATTTTTACATGTCTTTACTGAGCAGTAGTTTTTAATTTTGATAAATTTTACCTTAATCCTTTTTTAAAGATCTATTTATTTATTTGAGAGAGCACACAGGTGCATGAGAATGAGTGGAGAAGGGGCAGAAGGAGAGGGAGAGAGAGAATCTTAAGTAGGTTCCATACTCAGCACAGAGCTCGATGCAGAGTTCGATCTCATGACCCTGAAATCATGATCTGAACCAAAATCAAGAGTCAGATGTTTAGCAAACTGAGCCACCCAGGCACCTCCAACCTCTTTCTTTTATAATTATTACCTTTTGTGTCCTGTCTAGTAAATATTTGCCCATTCTGGCATCATGAATATATTCACCTATGTTTTCTTCTTGAAGTATTATAGCTTTAACTTTTATAACTTCAGACCTTAAATTTAAATCTTTAACCCATTGTGTTAGAGTTCTTCAGAGAAACAGTCAATAGGAGATACATAGATAGATGATAGATAGCAATAAGATATACATAAAATAGATATAGAAATCACATGTATATGAAGAGATCTACGGTAAGGAATTGGCTTATATGATTATGGAGACTGAGAATTGCAAGCAGGATCTGCCATCCACAACCTGGAGACCCAAGAAAACTGGTGGTGTAGTTCCAGTCTGAGTTTGAAGACCTGAGAACCAGGAGAACTGATGGTGTAATTTCTAGCTGAAGACAAAGACATGAGAACTGGAGAATCTATGGTTTAAGAAGAGTCTTAGGACAGATATTGGATATTGCAACTCAAACAGTTAGGCAGAGAATGCATATTTTCTCTTTCTCCACCTTGTTGTTCTGTTTAGGCTTTCAGGGAATTGAATGATAATGCCTACATTGGGGAAAGCAATCTATTTTACTTAGTCTACCAATGCAAATAGTAATCTCATCCAGAAACACCTTCACAGTCACACATAGAAATTTAACCAACTGTCTGGGAACCTCATGACCTAGTCAAGTTGACACATAACATTAACCCTTACACTCATCTTGAGTTATTTTTATGTATGGTGACGTGGTTACCCAAATACAAATAAAAACGTCAAGCAGATTGCTATAAAGTAAAATAATAATTTTGTGAAATCTATGCAATGTCTTTATGGGCAATGGTATCCCTGAGAGAATTTTAAAAGTTAATCTATTTTTCTGAAATAATTTTTGCATCATACTGACATTTTTATTTCATCATCTTTTTTTCCCTTTTGAATTAGTAGTAATATAATGGCCAAAAAGGTGTAAAAAATAATAATCTAGCTTTTAATTTTTCCAAGCTTTTATCAAAAGTCATTTTTTACTTAGATTTATACATTTGAAAAATGTCCACTGTTCATATAATTTGATATTAGTAGTCATAACTTCCATTTTCTAAAGTGAAGGAAATTTGCTATAATTGATATGAGTGGGTCTAAGAGGCAGCATTGAATGGTGCTTAAAAGGAAGGGCTCACAGTCATTTCTTACTGGTGTTAACTTGAGTAAGTTACTTTATTTCCTGTGTACACTTTGCTTATCTGTAAGATGAAGTCATGATAGTATCTCTTTATATGGTTGTTGTGAGGATTAAATTACTGTTAACATTTGTAAAGAGCTTGGAATGGTGCCTGGCATATGGTAAGCATTATATAATTGTTAAATAGTTTCTGTATGGGGTTCTAAGATGATTTTATTTATTTAACAAAAAAAAAATATATCAAAAAAAACAAACTGAAAAGGAATACACGAAGAATACCAGGCTAACAAGATACTAACGTAAAATCTTATCAAAGTATAAGACAATGAATTGCTGCAAAATCATCATGGCTTGGTGAATTATGGTTTGGTTTGGTTTTGTCATGTGAAACTAAAGCAAACTATAATACCGCCACTTATAAGAGAAACATTTGTAAAGCTGTGGTACCATAATAGCTTTCCATAATTAGAGTAAAATTACATGAAAGATAGAAAGCATATTTTCTGCAGAACTATTTCCTAAGCATTTCCAGAGAATATCAATAATTTGAGAGCACTACAGGAATATATTATGAAATTTTCCTCATGCAATGAACTTTAGGAGAAAAGTACAATAAAAAGAAAAATAAAAAGAAACCTGCTTTCTTAAAAATAGGGTAAGTTTATGATGGTGCAAAAATATGGAAATTTATTTTATTTTGCAAATTTAATATGTACCTCTGCATCAAGTTGCACTCTGAAGCTAATAATTTGAAATATTTTTTCTTCTATAAATGGTAATTGAATTAGTTGAATTCAACAGACTGGCCTCATTTCATTTATATGAGAATTCTTTTGTCTTGTGTGTCTGAATCTGTACAAAATATTCTGTATATTTTCTTGTACAATCTTAGGAGGTTGGTTAAAATGGAATGTTCCCTCTCTTGTAAAATAAACAAGATATTCCCATTGATTTTTTAACCTGTTGAAAATAATTTCATAAAATGAATTTTCTACCTTTGCTTGAGGTTTTTGTCACCTGAATTTTTTGATAAAATATTCAACTTTTACTTGTGTTGACTTGACAGTTACAAAAACTTTCTCATTAAAATGGTGTAGCTTATAATGCCTTGATTGAATAGTATAAGTAATGAAAGTAGAAGAAATGTGTAGTTTAATACCTTGATCTTAACAAAAGAGCTGTAAATCATTGTTGATTTTATTTAATATGATTCAGAATGTTTAAAGAAATGAGATACTAAATTATTAGGCTCCATATAAATGCATGACTAAAAATCATAAATACTCAAAAATCTTTAAGCAATATGATCATCATTGCTTTAATTATATTATTGATCTCAATATCTTCAGTAAAAATTTCCACATATACATATTTCTTGGAACATTTTATTACCTTTAATTATTTCACAAATGAACAAGTGGGGCACATATTTATAACAGTTTAATTTAATAATCAACAGATATTTATCAAGTACTTACCATGTGTCAGGCATTGCTATATATATGTGGCAGTTGAAAAAAAAAACAATGTAACACAGTTTTCTCATTACTAAGGTCACATTCTATCGGAGTAGAAAATAAGGAAATTATAGAAATGCAGTTGATACGGCTGTATATAAAGTGTTACAGGTAAGCGGAGCAATTGATAAAGAATAAAGAATAAACAGGGACATTTCTAGAGGGAAGTTATAAAAATATATGACAATCATTGTAAGATTATTTAGAATTAACACTTAAGTTTCCATTTGATTTTTACACTTGATTCATTGACTATATCAGTTTATATATTTTTTCCTTAATAAGGAA